>NC_092338.1:247305000-247552500 GCF_046630445.1 Rutidosis leptorrhynchoides | reverse complement strand
ATGATAAACTAATGAACTCACCAACCTTTTGGTTGACACTTTAAAGCATGTTTATTTTCGGGTATTAAAAAAATTTTCCGCTATACATTAGCTCATTTTAAGGACATTACTTGAAGTCATTCATGGCATATTTCAAAAGACGTTGCATTCGAGTCGTTGAGTTCATCAAGATTATTATTAAGTCAATTATAGTTGGATGTATTATGAAATGGTATGCATGCCGTCAACTTTCGATGTAAAGAAAGTTTTTCTTTTAAAAACGAATGCAATGTTTGTAAAATGTATCATATAGAGGTTAAATACCTCGCAATGAAATCAATTATTGTGAATCATTTATAAGGTATATGAACGGGTCCTTTTACTTGTGTCATATCGCATCAAACATTTATAAAAAGCATTTCATGTATTCTCAGTTCAAAATATATTTCAAAAGCATTTAATAAAACAGTTGTAAAAACAGTGCATGTATTCTCAGTCCCAAAAATGTAAAGAGTAAAAGGGAATCAAATGAACTCACGATACGATATTTTGTAGTAAAAATATACATACGACGTAACCGAACAATGCAGGGTTGGCCTCGGATTCATGAACCTATATCATTTATATATACAATAACACATATACTCGTAATCGAATGAATTTATATATTATTATTGATATACTTGTTATTTAAAAGATTTATGTATTCCATTAATAACTTACATATATTTATTTTATATATCTTACTTATTTTAAAAATAATGATAAAGTTAGGTTATATGTATTAGATATATTTTTATGTACTAATATTTATTAGGTTAAATTAATACTAATAAATACAAGTCGTAATATCTTTATAATAATAATATCAGTAGTTATAATAATAATACTCATTTTAAAAAATAATGATAATAATAATAATAATAGTAATTAAAAAGTTATAATTTCTTTATAATGATAATAATAATGTTATTAATAATAATAATACTTATAATAATAATACTAATAATCTTATTACTAATATTGGTAATAATACTAATTAATTAATAACAGTCAATAATAAATAATAATAATAACAATATTAATAATAATAATAATAATAATAATAATAATAATAATAATAATAATAATAATAATAATAATAATAATAATAATAATAAGAGTATTAGTAATAACTACTTCAAAGGAGCAGACCTTAAAAATGCGCAAGTCCGGATTAGAACCCGCGACATCCCGCTAACTCGTAACAACCTAAACCATTACGCTACACTTCCATTTCTGTTTTAATTCACACACCACATCGATTGAACTAATGTATTTTCTTCTTCAAAATCCGTTACCATCATCATTCTTAGAACATCATCATCATCATACATCTTTCGTGAATCATAATCATCATCATTATTCATCTAAAATCATACATCATCAACATCTTCATATCTAACTCGTTGCCCATCATCGTCACTAACATCATACCATTATGCCATCATCATGTTCATAATCACAAACATCATCACATCATCATCTGCATCCTCTCATCTGATAACATCAATGAATTTATCATTCTCCAACGTATCCATCATCATCTTTTATTTCGCATTAGTAAAAATCACAAAGTAGTTCTTTGGCTCAATAATTCAAACGGCCCAACTGAAAGTATATATATTATCTCGGCCCAACATAGCTAAGCCCAACAATAATATAGTCCATAACTTTAAAGGTTTACGATTCCAGTTTGCTGTTTAACTGATTATTCATGTATAGCTCGACACACAGGTTCTCAAAGCCTACCATAACTTTATCATCTTAAAATATAAAACCCTACCATAACTTTATCATAATATAACCCTACCATTTGTGTCAGTTTTTCTTTCTAAACTTCCACTATCCATACTTCGGTCCACTAGGGATTTTAATCAATCAAACCCTAGTCCACTTGCAAAAGAAGTTTTATAAACAATTTCAAGGCTTTAACAATTGTCGGCCAATAATGATAATGGAACCCCTCAACTTGTTAAATTTGAGGATTGTTTTATATCTTGGCTCTTGGTTTCGGTAGTGAAACAGAAATAAATTATACAGCTTGATAGTAGGTTGGTTTCATGTCGGATTGAATACAGTTAACATGTACCAGTTTAAATCTCGAATGAAATAGAAAAGAAAAGAAGAATGGTTACCGGTTCACTAGGTAATTAGGTTGATCATGAATTAAGAGTGGGGTTCGTTTGAAACTAGAAACCAAAATCACGAAGCTGTTATTTCATTACAGCTCATCATCAATCTTTTATGTGGGGTTTCACTTTGGTAAAGGTGGCTCAAAAGCAAAAGAAAGAAACGTACCATATTTATCATTATCAACCAAATGTCCCACTAGTTAACATTGATAAAGTTATTATTAATATGCTATATCTATGTTCCCAAATCATTAACATATTCTATCAATTTCGTACCCAATAAAAGGAAATGAAGAAGTAATATACATGATGATGGTGGTTATTGATAGTTGAAGAAGAAGAGAAGGTGGTTCATTGGGTTGCCAAAACAGGAGGAAGGGAAAAAAATATAGCGAGTAGTAGCATGGTAACCATTGATTGTTCGTGGTGGTTTTGGAATGGGTCACGAAAAGAAACAGAAGACAGAAGTATTGTAGTAGTGTTAGTAAGGGTTTGATGGTTTAATAAAGGTGGTTTTTGGTGGTGGTTCCCTACGGTTTTAAACAGAAAAATAGCTATAGCAGGAGTAGCGTTTTAGTAGTAGTAATTTAGAAATGATTGAAGGTGTTGGTTTATGATTCAATTTTTGGCCAAATCAGAAGGGATACCGTGGAGTTTCAAAGGTGGTTCATGATGATGATCAATCTAGGTGGTTGATGATCGAGTGTGGTGGTGTTAAGATGGCGACTAAGGTGGTGGTTTTCGTTTGAAGTGATGATCAAAGGTGGTGGAGAATGTAAATCTATAACTCTCTTTATTTTTGTTTTCTTTACGAATTGTTGTGATTGATATATATATAATGGGAATAAATACATGTTTTAACAGATATTTTTGATCATAATTGATTTGAATTGATTCGTGAAGTCCACATGTAATAGAATGCAGACAGGGTTCTTCAAACAAGAAGAAGAAAACAAAAAAATAAAAGTAGATTATGACCTGTAACAAATTCGTACATTTTTTTGTTACTGATTTCTATCCAAATTTATTTTATAACGAAATCGAAGTTGTCATTCTCTATCACTCTATGCATATGTATTACATATATTATTTATAGAGAGAGGTAGAGCACTTTACTATACTCTTTTTACAGTTCACCTAATATGATCGTCGACTTGATATTCTAGCAGAAGAAGTCAGGAAAGAAAAACAAATCAGATAGTGACTTCAAACAGAATTTTGTTATTTTCCTGTGGTTAAATTCGTTTGGTAACCAGATTAAAGACTGGAAAGCAAATTGGAGAAGAAAAGAAAATACAATTTTATTATGATAGTTAACAGATTTTGTCCTTAGTGGAATGGATTTGTACAAGTAACAAATTAGAAACAGGAAACGAATCATATACAGTTATATTGATACATGAAACTGAATCTCAATTATTTTATGATTTTATAAAATTTATATTAATAATTAATATATATAATTATATTAATAATATTAATTCTATTAATATTAGTAATCATAAATGATAATAATATTTGTTAATAATAATATTAATAATGATATTAATAATAATAATAATAAAAATAAATAAAATGATAATATGATAATAACCATAAAGATGATAATGATGATAAATAAAATGATAATAATAATATTATTAATGATAATAATAATTTTACTTATAATAATACTAATTATAATATTAATATTATTAATGATAATAATAATATTAGTAATAATAATATAACAATTTATATGTATATATATATATATATATATATATATATATATATATATATATATATATATATATATATATATATATATATATATATATATATATATATTTTTACACACAATTGTTCGTGAATCGTCGGGAATAGTCAAAAGGTCAGATGATTTCATAAAATAGTTCAAAAATTTTGAGACTTAACCTAACAGACTTGCTTATCATGTCGAAACCATATAAATATTAAGTTTAAATTTGTTCGAAAATTTTCGGGTCATCACATTATATTATTTGTTACTTAATTTACAAGATACTTAATAATATGACACTTTATTAACCCAATACTATCCATAAATACCTAAACAATTAATTAAATACCTAATAATCATATACATAATTTTTATAGTCTTAGTTAATTATAAAAATCAGTAGAAAAATTTAAGAAAGTAATTTTATTACAATTTTGTATTAATATTTGTTTCCATTCTCAATTTAATCACAAAATAAGTTTAATTCTACATAAAATACTAAATAAACATAAATAATTATTTTTAAAATTTTTATAAGTTTCTTATAGTTAATTAACCTGTAGAAAAATATTTATAAAAATATTTCTTTATTTTACAATTATTTCCTTATTTACTTCCTATTTACATATTAATAGTGTTTAATTATGTAATAATTATTAATTCAACCCATAAATTAATTTTTTTAATTTTCTTAGACCTAAACAAAGTTTATGAACCCAGAAAAATTATTTATTATTTTTTATTTTCTTTATATATTTTTATTACGAATTTCACCTTGTTTCTATAATTAAATAACACATAATTCGAGTTTAATTTTTATAAATTATTTTCTGACCTAAATAATTAAGTTAAATATCATACTTTACTGGAAAAATATTTATATAGCTTAAATAGCCTTTATCCTTTTTTTATAAATATATATATGTATACTGTATATATATATATATATATATATATATATATATATATATATATATTAAAGAAACTGTTTTAATTAAATAAAATATAAAAACATATTATAAATCAGAAAAATTATTTTTCCTAGATCTTATATTACTTATTAATATTTATCATGCATAATATATAATTTAATAAACTCAATACATAATTTGTATATATATACGTATATTTTGGTCGATTGAAACAAAAACAAATTAAATAAAATTGTTAAATCAACTCATAAATCTGAAAAATTAATTTTTATAAAACTTATTAATCATGTAGATTATCATGAGTTTGGAAAAATTTTATAAAGTGCAAAAACATTTATTTTTTTTTGTTTTGGGGTTCGGCCAAAAAAAACAGGAAAAAGAAAAAAACGAAAAGAAGAAAAAAAAAAGAAAAGAAGAAAAGAAACTCACAAATTTTTTTTAGGATTTTTGAGAGCTCCAAAAGTTTGATGTAAAATTATGAGGGGTTAAGGCCATATTTATAGTTTTTAATTACTTGGGCTCCAAGAAAAATACATTTCATTTAAAAATACAAATTATTTTCTTTTTCTCTTTTTTTTTATTCGGCCGACTTTAGGCCTTTTTATTATTTTTTTTAAAAGGAACATTCTAGAATTGTTTGTATTTTATTTTCTTCTATTTAATTAAAATAATTTATTATATATTTATTTAGATTTTTCGGTATATATATACATATATTTTGATTTTACAAATTTACATTTGTTACTTAATCATTTTATATATATACTCATATTTATATTTTATTTATATTTTATTTACACTAATATAGAGTATATACTTTTTAATACGTAATATATACACTTAATAATAATACTAATAATAATAACAATAATAATAATATTTTTATTAGGGTTAAGGTTACATTATATAATTAGGGTTTACACTAAATGATTAGGTTTAGGGTTTAGTTCATTAATGACGAGTATTAATAATTTCATTTAATACGTCCGGATAACAACTCTAATATAAAGTACAAATCAACAATGAAACCCTAGGGGCATTATAGTCATTACAGAGTGGAAAAATGAGGGTTGTTATAGTACCTCCCCGTTAATTTAAACTTCGTCCCGAAGTTTCAGGAAGACTTCTCTGATGTATCAGCAATTGGAAAAAGATGAGGATATTTCCGCTTCATCTGGTCTTCACGTTCCCAGGTATACTCGGGGCCTCTCCGTGAATTCCAACGAACCTTAACAATATGAAAAGAGCTTTATTTCAAGCTTTTAACCTCACGATCCATAACCTCTATCGGTTCTTCAACAAAATGCATTTTATCATCAATGCGGATATCATCTAATGGAATAATGAGTGTGTCATCAGCTAGACACTTTTTAAGATTCGAGACATGAAATACATCATGCACATTACTAAGCTCAGCGGGTAATTCTAATCGATATGCCACAGGACCAACTCTTTCAATAATATTGAAAGGTCCAACATAACGTGGACTTAATTTGCTTCGCTTACCAAAATGAACAACGCCCTTCCATGGGGATACTTTCAACAAGACTTTATCACCAACTTGGAATTCTAAATCTTTCCGACGTTTATCAGCATAGCTCTTTTGTCGGCTGCGGGCAGTGATAGTGCTCCAAATGAACATATATTTAGGCTTAATATCCTTCCAATATGTAAAGCTTTTAGTTGCAATTGTTCTATTTTCAAGTAATAATCATTTAAATAAATAAGTGCGAAGGCAAAAGAAGAAAACGATAATTTAAAGACGCAAATGACCAAAAAGCTCAAATGTACAAAATATAATTCAAGTGGTTCAATTTATTGATGAGAAACGTCCAAAAATGACAAGAGTACAAGTCGCGAAACGAAAAGTACACGATATCTACGCGTACGAAAGGACGTTCAAAAATCCGTAACCGAGACATACGGGCGTAAACGCGCGAATCAACGGAGCTAAAATTACAAGTCGACTATGCACAAGAATATAATATAATATATATAATTATATAAAATTATATATATTATATATATTAAATAAATATGTCGACAAGCTAGGAGCCAAAAGCATATGAGCTGGATCAGGAGGCCATGCGATCACGAACTTGTCAAGATAAGGCTTGCATACACGGTTCATAAGATCCATGAATACAGCAGGAGCATTGGTTAAACCAAAAGGCATGACAAGAAACTCATAATGTCCGTATCGAGTTCGAAAAGCAGTCTTAGAAACATCGGTTTCCTTGACTCTCAGTTGATGATAACCGAACCTAAGATCAATCTTTGAATAGATGTTGGACCCTTGCAATTGGTCAAACAGGTCATCAATGCGTGGGAGGGGATAACGATTCTTGATGGTTAACTTGTTGAGCTCACGGTAATGAATACACATTCTCAACGTCTCATCTTTCTTCTTGACAAATAGAACGGGTGTTCCCCACGGAGACGAGCTAGGACGAATGAAACCTTTCTCTAAAAGTTCTTGGAGTTGGTTAGATAATTCCTTCATCTATGGTGAAGCTAAGCGGTATGGTGCCTTTGCAATAGGTGCAGCACCGGGGGTCAAATCAATCTGAAACTCAACCTGTCGTTGGGGAGGGAGACCAGGGAGTTCTTCAGGAAACACTTCAGGAAAGTCTCTAATGACCGGCACATCTTCAATGTTTCTCTTCCGATTCGACTTCCTTAACATGAGCCAAAATGGCTTGGTATCCCTTCATTAGATACTTGCAGGTCTTGATGCAAGAGATGATGTTGAGTTTGGAACCACTCATATCCCCTTGAACAATTAAGGTTTTCCCATTTTCAAGAGGTATGTTAATGGTTTTCTCATAGCACATAATTGTAGCTCTTAATTGGCGTAACCAATCCATCCCTACGACCACATCAAAGCTCCCTAATTCGACTGGCAATAGGTCGATCTTAAAGTGTTTGTTGGCTAAAACCAAATCACAATTTTTATATGCACTGTCTACTTTCATAACCTTACCATTTGCTACTTCTACAAGGCGCTTAATTTCTAAGGCTTGTGGTTTTTCAGTGAATAAGGCACAAAACTCAATATACACATAACTTCTATCGACACCAGAATCGAATAAAACAGTATCATAGAAGTTGTTAACAAGAAACGTACCCGTTATTACCTCATCATCATCACGGGCTTCTTCAGCAGTCATCACAAAAGCTCAGCTTTTAGCATTAGCATTTCCCGTGTTGCCCTTTTTCTTTAGACACTGTTTTCGGAAATGCCCCTTTTCACCGCAGTTATAGCAGGTTGGAACGATTGCGTTGGCTTTGGTTGCAGGTGTATCCATTGGAGGAACTGCAACTCTACAATTCTTGGCTATATGGCCAATCTTCTTACACTTGGTGTACTCAGCCTTGCACCACCCAGAATGATGTTTCTCACAATGCTTACAGAAAGGTTGTTTCCCAGAGTAACCTCCTTTTGAATTATCAGCAACTTTCTTATTTGAACCTTGGTTTGATCCCTGAGCAGATTCAAATTTCCTTTTACCCTCATTTCTCTTGGCCTCATCTTGTTTATTTACCGCAACTTTTCTCCTCTTAGCCATCATGAGGTTTTGAGCCATCAGTATCACTGCAACTAAAGTCTCCTTACTAGCAGCAATGACATTTCCCTGAATCTCTTCAGGAAGGCCTTCTATGTACCTTTCTATCTTTGTCTGCTCAATTGGTACCATCTCTGGGCACAAAGTAACCAACTCTATAAACTTGTTGGTATAAGCTTCAATGTCAGTTCCTTTTACCTTCAATTCCCAGAACTCAACTTCTAGCTTTTGAATTTGGTTTCACAGACGGAATTTTTCTGTCATCATTCGCTTCAGAACAGGCCATGGAATAGTGTTTGCAACATCTATCCCTACAGTTTAGGCATAGCCATTCCATCATGTAAGAGCTACACCACTTAGCATGTGAGTGACATACTTCACTCGGTCGGCATCCGTACAGTTACAGATGCGAAAAATGGATTCGAGTTTTTACCAACCAACGAGTCAGTTCGACAACTTCCTCACTCCCCTTAAAAGACAGAGGCTTACAATTCATAAACTCCTTGGTTGTTCCCATGGTTGTTATGATTGCTTTGTGCAGCGGCCAACAGCTGTTGGAATTGAGCAGGAGTCAAAGAGACATTCGGAGTATTGGTAGCACCTCGAGTTGATTGAGCCATCGTTCTTCAATACATAGATACAGTGTTAGTTGAAGAGTTCGTGGTGCTAATAAATGATAAGTTTTATAAATGCACAAGGTTTACACAACAAATACAACCAAACAGATATATCCAAACAGATACAAATCGAGGTATGATAAGTGGTAGGAATAACAAGATGTAATCAAAATATTTGAATTAAACCATAAAAACCACTAGTTTTACATGAATTAAAGAAACCAATGTAACTTAGACATATGCCTTTACATAAACAACGGAAATGGAAATAAATGAGAATCCTAAGATCTAATCTTTCTTAGGCGACGGAGGCTTGAAATGATCCTTAATGTACCCCTTGAAGTACATTACAAAGTTCTCTAATTCCACCAGTGCATAACGCTGGCGGTCGAGCTCTCTCTCTTGCCTAGAAAACATCACGGAGAACTTGTCATAGACCCTTCTCACATCGCTGTTTGAATAGTCCATGCGCTTCTCCATCTGAGCTAAACGATCACGGAATATATCTCTCAAAGTTACAATGCGACTCTGTAGGTTCATGATGTCACACCGAACTAGAGCATGATCATACTCGGAGTAGACAAACTTAGAAGTCTTTGACTTCTTGGATGAACTAGCATCATCAGTAGCGGGATTCTCTAGCTCCTTCCTCTTAGGTGAGGGTGTCTTAGTAACAGGAGGTTCAACTTCCTCCTCGGAATCATCTTCTAAACTGCAGATAACTCCAAGACCATCATAAGCCAGATTAGCCTCCTTATTAGCTGGTTCCCAAACCACTTCCTCTTCTTCGGGTTCGGACTCTTTCTCTGGTTCCTCCTCGGAATCATCCTCACCTTCAATGTGTTCTTCAATCTCTTCATCATCACCCTCATCATCCCCATCATAATCATTTTGAGGTTCTTCCTTCATCGAGGAGTGTGGTGGAGTGGCAGGTGTGTAGAACGGAGATGCGGGTAGAGTAGCCGGTCGATAAATTGGAGATGTTGGTGGAGAAATGGTTCCATAAGCTGGAGTGTGAACGGACCTCTCCATATCAGATTCTTCGGAGTCAGAAATAACGATCGGGTTGTGGCTCGATATCCTAAAAGAAAGGAAAGAAGGAAATCAGAATGTTTCTAAGGTAGACGTAAAGGCACGAAAGGAAATAATAAGGAAGGGCACTAAAATCTTAAGTCATGAAAGTTTATAGTCCTATAGATTGCTAAGGCACCCTAACTAACACATAAGGCACACATAAATGCAATCCTGGTTCTCTATAACTAACCTGGCTCTGATACCACTCTGTCATACCCCCAAATAGGGCCGGGGGTAAATATGACTTTTCTAATATCATCACACAGTTATATAAATGAGAACGACTCTAAATTGAGACGTCTAATAAAATCAGTAATTTAAATGCAGCGGAAAACGAATTGTTTTACATGGTAAACCCAAATGTAATAAATGTTTAACAATGCTAAAATATAAGTAATGTGGACTCCAATGCAATAGCAAGCAAGCAACATAGGGCAACACATAAGCTATTCTTCACCTGAGACAAACATGCTTAAAATGTCAACACAATGGTTGAGTGAACATCATAGGTTTAATAATTAATAAGTTTAGGCCACAAGATTTATTTCAAAACATCAAAATATTCAATATGCCATGAGTTATAATATCGAGCTAAACATTAACCCCTGACATTGTATGGGTATCGGTAATCATTATTATGTACCCCCTTGATGATCGGTCAATGGGTAGAGACGTCACTCTCAATAGGCCTACTCACAATAATTAAGCTTGCAACATTTTAATTCTAGCAATTAACGATATTATGGCGGGGATTTTCATGTAAGAATACAAGTTAACAAAAGTCTCACGAAGTTGCATATCAAAAAGTTTAGGCACTTGTGTCTAAATTGTAAAACAGTTGAAAGTAAGCATGTGTCTCACCCCAAGATTTATAAAATACATTAAAATATGTAAAAAGCGGGGCTATGAGAAATGAATTGAATGGAAGAATGTGATCGAGATCTCAACCTAGAGATAGAATGTACGATCAGATATTGCCTAAAAGACATAAGTATAATAATTATACTAATGATGATGGTTTTCTAAAATAATTTCCATTTTCGCAAAGTTACTATTTATGGAAAGTTTTCACTTACAGTAACTTTCTAATTATAGAAAGTTCGGGTTATAATCTATAACAAGAAGTTGTACACCTTTACCCAAATCTCGTTGCTATCATACAAGTCACTCTGATGGTCAATTGTTACCGAGTGCCCAGGATTCTTGACCAGAATCTATGTCGTGGCATTCGAAATCCACAAGCGATTCACATAAGGCAACAAGTGTGATGACTCGGAAAATTTTGACTAATTTTAAACCAAACTCTCGTTGCGATATTATATTTTTGACACGATAAGCAAATTCTGTAATGTTAAGTCTCAAAAATTTTGAATTGTTTCATATATTCAATTGACCTTCAATCATTCCTGACGATTCATGAACAACTATTTGTAAATAGATATGTGTGTATATATATAAATAATAGTTGGATGTATAATTTGAAATATTAAATGTTGTTGTTATTAAAAATAACTATGTAAAATAAAATGAATATGATATTATAATAATTATTATTTAAAACATATCTATATATAAATCAAGGTATATTAAAAATAAATATTAATTGATTGTAATACTCGTTTAATGTTTCGATTGATACTAAGCCAGTTAAATTCGAACTTATATGATTTTAAAATAAACGGTGATCCGAAAATGAGTTATAAATTATAGGCTTAGCAAAAATGTATTTAGGATCTATTTGTTAAATTTTAAAACTTTTTACATTTTACTTGGGGTTGGGAGTGAATAATTAATGTAATTTTTATTTAATAATTAATGAATAAATTTTATACCATAATGACTGAAATAATTAAAGAAACTTAGTCTAAAAATTTGGAATTTTTATGTGTACTTTTATTCGCCACTGATTAACAAACGGAGCTCGAAAATGGTCCGTGAAAGGAAAATTAACAATAATTGAGGGCTGCTAGGAATTAAAGTTTACTGATTGATTTCTAAAATATCCACTAACTACACGTTTATTTTACTATCATTAATTTATATTATTAATTACATTTAGTATTATATTGATATTGATAGGATATATAGATTAGATACACATAAGGGTTAGGATCACACACACCATCTCTTCTCCTACCTCTTCACCTTCGACACACACCACCACCACCCTAGATGTCACCGGATCACCACCATGGTCTCATCATGATCAAACCATCACCAAAATCTCCCAATATCATCACCCTTGCCACCGTCATGAACCACCACTCTAAATCGCTCTCCCTCTCCTCTTTTTGTTTCTTTATTATTCGAATACTGCAACCCAACTAATGCTCGTATTTCAGCTCCCTTACACGCTAGCGCTTACTAACTGTTTTTCCTTATTTGTAAATCACCACCGTCGATCACCATATTCATGACAAAATCACCTTTGGTGCTTGTTATCTTTTGTTTGGTGCACCACCGAGAAACCCATCCTGCTAACACCATCAACCCGACACCGATTAGCCACCACTCGAACACTCACGATCACCAAACCACAGCCGCTATCTTTCTCCTATCTTGCTACTGCTACTTCTTAGTTACTGTTTCTGTCACCATCGAAAAACCACCATCAATCCATCATCAACAACGTGTCACCGAAACCCTAATCATCTGTATTTCTTCTTCTTTCTTTTACCGTCGGTCACCTCTCAACTACACCATAATTGTTCCACCTTCATCATAATAACCACCACTATTATCACAACACCATCATCAAAACGAGCAACCATCAAATGCTTCTGCCACATCCGTTTGCTGTTTACTCGTGTTCAAGTAGCAGCTACTGCTGCAATAAGTAGACCAGACTGCTCTTTTTCTATTTTAATCAACACCACCGACAGCTCTTTTTCTTTCCTCTTCTTAAATTTATTCTGTTACATTGTTGGGCCAATGTTAATTAATGGATTGGGCTTCTTTTACCTTAATGAACCTAGTACAATTCGGGCCAAGACTTGCAAACAATCGGTCCTTTTGTTTTAAAACACGAAGAGGTAAAACAATTTAGGTCTCTTGGGCTTGTTAGACGTTCAATGTGTATGGTGATAATAATCGATGTTGATGATGAGGTTAAAACACAAAGATGATGATAATGAGATGAAGTAGATGATGATAGTGAGAGTAATCACGATGGTTTTCATGATGATTATGAGATCATGATATATCGTTAGTGATGATGATGTTTCGATTAAGTTGATGAATATACGACGATGAGGAGTATGAGGATCACGAGGATGATGATCGTGATGCATGAAGATGATGAGAATTATGATGACGGAATGATGAAGATGATACTCGTTGATGAAATTTATGATGATGGTTACTATGCTGACGATTAGGATGATAAGATGATGATGATGTTAGGATTATGGTAATGATAATGATAAAGAGATGGTGATGATAATGGTAAAATTCTATTATTATTATTTTTATCATTTTATTATTATTAATAGAAGTATTATTATTATTATTATTATTATTATTATTATTATTATTATTATTATTATTATTATTATTATTATTATTATTATTATTATTATTATTATTATTATTATTATTATAAGTATTATTATCATTAATGTAATTATTAGTATTATTATTGGTAAAATTATTATTATTATAGTTATTATTATTATTATTATTATTATTATTACTAGTATTATTATCATTTTTATTATTAAAAGTATTAAAATTATTATTTGTATTAAAATTATCACTAATAATATCATTAGTATTACCATTATTATTATTATTAACATTACTTTTATTATTATTTTAACATTATTATTATTATTCTTATCATTATTATTATTTTTAAAAAGATTATTAATATTATTATTATCAAGTATTAATATTAAGTATTTTATTTATAATTATTGTTATTATTATCATTAACCCTAATTATTATTATTAAAAATATTATTTTTACAAACAAGGGATAACTAAATAAAAATATATTTATTAGATATATCATAAGTATATCTAATTTACTAATTAATATAAAAATAACATATATATATATATATATATATATATATATATATATATATATATATATATATATATATATATATATATATATATATATATATGTATGTATATATGACGTTGGAAATAATAAATACATTACTATTTTAAATAAGTAATATATTAAATAAATAAAATATGTAACCTAGTCTGAATGCTATTATATGTTCATTATATGTTTTAATATATATAAAAATGATATAGGTTCGTGAATCCGAGACCAACACTACTGCATTGTTCAGTTCCGTCGTATGTATATTTTTACTACAAAATATCGTATCGTGAGTTTTATTTGCTCCCTTTTAAAATGTTTTTTGCAATATATATTTTGGGACTGAGAATACATGCACTGCTTTTATAACTATTTTGCGAAATAGACAAAAGTACTTGAAACTACATTCTATGGTTGAATTATTATACCGGATATCACCCTTTTAGCTTGGTAGCCTAAGAATTAGGGAACAGACCCCCTAATTAGCGCGAATCCTAAAGATAGATCTATTGGGCCTAACAAACCCCATCCAGGTTATGGATGCTTTAGTACTTCGATTTTATATACAGATGAGTGTACCTGTATATTTGGGGATATTCTAGATGCATTTGTTAATGTCGGTTACAAGGTGTTCACCATATGAATGAATTTTAATTCGCAGGTTATGCGTACTATTTTATTACACAGGTTATGTGTAATATAAAAATGAAATCTTGTGGTCTATTAAAATTATGGAGATGAATGATTATGATAAACTTATGAACTCACCAACCTTTTGGTTGACACTTTTAAGCATGTTTATTCTCAGGTACGAAAGAAATCTTACGCTGTGCATTTGCTCAATTTAGCAATATTACTTGGATTCATTCATGACATATTTTAAAAGACGTTGCATTCAAGTCATTCAGTTCAAAAAGACTGTTATAAAAGATTAGTCATTCATATTAGGAGTATCATATATCATTTGTGTCGAAAGGTTATATTTTGAAATGAGTTTTCTTTCAACGAATGCAATGTTTGTAAAATGTATCATATAGAGGTCAATACCTCACAATGAAATCAATTGAGATGAATCATTTATAATCGATATGAACGGGTCCCTTGTGACGACCCGGAAATTTTCGACCAAATTTAATCTTAATCTTTATATGGTTTCGACATGATAAGCAAAGTCTGTAATGTTGAGTCTCAAAATTTTTGAACTATTTTATGAATTAATTTGACCTTTGACTATTCTCGACAACTCATGATACGATTATTTGTAAATAGATATGCATATAATTAAACATATATATATATATATATATATATATATATATATATATATATATATATATATATATATATATATATATATATATATATATATATATATATATATATATATATATATATATATATATATATATATATAATAAAATGAAATATTATATATTGTAATTGTTAGAATTAATTAGGTAAAATAATAATAATGTATAATAAATATTATTCAGAAAATCAACATATAAATAAAATGTATAGAATATATATCTAGTGAATTTGAAGTTATTTAGTAAACAATGGTAACGCTCAATTGTCATTCGAATGATAGAAAACGAGTTAAAAAGGAACTTATGTGATTTTAAAATAAATGGTGATCCGAAAATGAGCTTTATAAATTATAGGCTTATTAAAAATATAATTAGGAACTATTTGTTGAATTTTAAAAGTTTTTATATTTTACTTGGGGTTGGGAGTGAATAATTAATGTAATTTTTATTTAATAGTTAATGATCGAATTTTATACCATAATGACTAAAATAAATAAATATAGTTAATTTAAAAATATGGGATTTTTCTGAATAAGTTTATTCTCCACTAATTATCAGCGGAGCAGGATATCACACCTAATTAGAACTGTCGGCAGGAATTTACGATGGATTATGGTTCATGGCACGTTTATATCATTAATTATTATTATATTATAATTATTAATATATAATATATATTATGTTCTATATATAGATACATGAAGTTTACACATAACCACGAGTCAATTCACTACAATCATTCGCCACCATTCTCGAGCCACCTTCACCGGCGGCCACTCCCATCATGAGCCACCCTTCACCGGTCACCACCGTGAACCACCTACAACCACCACTAAACCACCTTCTCTCCTTCTCTCTCTCTCGTTGAACCCATCACCACAACAATCGTTAACCACCACAAGAAACACCTAAACTTGCTGTTGCAACCACCATCATTAAAATACCATCACCTTAAACCGTCACCCCCCTCCACCGTGAACAACCACCTTCACCCTCACATCATCTCCATATCTCTCTCTTCTCTCTCTCTTATGGAAACCACCATAACCATCGCTTGCTTTCTTTGTTTCTATTCGAACTAGGCCAAGAAACCACCACTGGTTACCCACAACCACCGGTACCATATAATCACCATATCCCACTTCACCATAACCACAGTCCACCACCATCTCCAATTCTCACTCATCTTTTTCTCCCTCACTTGCTACTGCCCTCCTCTATTCTGCTTTTTTCTATTAAATTCAGATACCGCTACTGTTTAGTTTATTAATATACATAAACACCCTCCTTTTTCTTAACGTTTATACATAAGATATTGGTGAGGATATTCGTTATTTCCGTTCTCTGTATCTGGATACTATTTAAACGACGATGATGATTGACATGATGGAGACGGTGGATAAATAATGATGATACGATTACGATTGTCTGCTTATTGATTGAAATGAAACACCATTGTAGCAGTAAAAGTAACCGAATTCTTTTGTTAAGGTTACTGGATTAGTTGTGGGTCTAATTAATATTAACGTGGGCTAGTTTTTTTTTCTTGGGCCGTTATCTTAACAAGTCCAAAGTTACAACCCATATATATTAACGGGTCTCAAGCACATTAATACATACATGGAATAATGATGTGATGGTAGCTATGGAACACAAAAAATAATAAAGCGAATGATTTTGATGATGGTGATGTTGCCCGTAGCTTGAGGATGATGATGGTTGTATAATAATGATAATGATGAAGATCGTGAGCAGGGGTGATGAACATAATGATAAGTAAAGAAGATGATATAAATGATGATGATTATGATGTTATGATGATTAAGTGATGATGATTTAAGTTAATGATGAAATTTTTATGAAGATGATAAATAGACAAGTAATGGTTATATAGGTTTAGAATGTTAATTAAAACAGAAAAGAACAAGTGGAGGAATGGTTTGGAGTGTTTGTGTTTAACCGAGAGGTCTCGGGTTTGAGCCTGGGTAAAGGCAGTTATTTTCCTTTTTGGAGCTTTTTCTTATGAGGTAGTATTATTATTATTATTATTATTATTATTATTATTATTATTATTATTATTATTATTATTATTATTATTATTATTATTATTATTATTATTATTATTATTATTATTATTATTATTATTATTATTATTGATATTATTACTATTACTATTTTAATATTATTACAATTATTATTATTATTATCATTTCTATAAAAAAAAATATCATTATAACTACAATTATCAAAGTTATCATTTTTATTAAAAATATAATTTTTATTAAAACTTAACATTTTTAGTAAAGTTATTATCTTTATTAAAATTATCATTTTTAAAATTAACATTTATATTATTATCATTAGTATTACTATTATTACTACCATGATTAAAATTTTTATATATTTTATTATTATTATTACTATTTTTATCAATATTATTATTATTATTATTATTATTATTATTATTATTATTATTATTATTATTATTATTATTATTATATCAATATTATCATTATTATTATTATTATAAGTATCATTATTATTGATATTATTCCTATTACTAATATTATAACAAATAAATATTAATTATATCAGAATATATTTAATACATATAACATAACTATATTAGTATTTTTATAATAAATAATAATTATCTATCTAAAGTAAATAAAGTAAATATATCTAACTAAATTATTAATGAAACCTATAAATTATTAAATATAATAATTATATCACTAAGAATAATACATAAATTTGTTTGATTTTAATTATGTGTGTTAATATATATATATAAATGATATAGGTTCGTGAATCCGAGGCCAACCCTGCACTTGTTCAGTGCCGTCATATGCATAATTACTACGAAATACAGTATATTGAGTTTCATTTGCTCCCTTTTTAATTTCTTTTGCAATATATATTTTTGGGCTAAGAATACATGCGCTGCTTTTATATTTGACGAAATAGATGTGACGCCCCGTACCAAATCATCATGTACGGACCATCAACAACAGGATCATTACAAGGTTAAGTACTATATGCGTTTTCAAAAAGAGTTTGCATTCATAATTAAAAGTGATGTCAAACCAACATCGAAAGTTTTACAATCCAAAAGTATGCTTCACTAAGTAGAAGCAATAAATAAGTGTATGTGACCACAAAGGTCGTTACAAGTCATAATTCAAAAGTACAAATGGTTGAATGCAAAATAAAGTAGTTCATGCGTTAACAACTCTAAGCAGCGGGTGTCTACAGCACAAACTAGTACACGGCGGAAGCAACCTCAAGCACCTGAGAAATACATGCTTAAAAATGTCAACACAAAGGTTGGTGAGCTATAGTTTAAGTATAACAGTAATGTAAGTAGGCCACGAGATTTCAGTGCTACAACGAGCGTTTCGAAAGTATGTAAAAGTATATGCTAACCGTGGGCACTTGGTAACTAACTTAACGTTTATACCCCCTGAAAGTATACTTGGCAAGTGCGTATGTCTACGAAGTATTAAACACTCATTAAATGCGAGCGCTACTAGCCCGAGTGGGGATGTCAAACCCTATGGATCCATATCTAAGATTCGCGTTCACCGGTTCAAAAACCAATAACTAAACGTTACCGAGCTAAAGAGAATGTTTCTGCCGTTATATAACCCACACATATATAAGTTTAAGTACTCGTGCCTAGTATGTAAAACATAAAATCCACATGTATTCTCAGTTCCCAAAATAAGTTAAAGTAAAAAGGGAATGCTATAACTCACAATGATAATGTAGTCGTAAAGTCGGTTCGGAAAAGGTGTGCAAGTAATCGGTCCGAAGGTCCTCAACCTAAGTCAAATAGTACTAAGTCAGTAAATCATCTTAATAGGTTTAAAAGTATGTAAATAAGGTCTTAAGGGTCATCATCATTCATCATCAAACAAAAGGCGTAAAGTAGGTTTCATTTATGAAAGTAGTTTAAAACAAAGGCTGACTTCGATCAGTCACCACGGCCTCTACCCTTACTGAATTAAGGTGAGACCAGTGGTCAAGGCTCCGTATATGAGTCCCTTATGTGTGGTAAAATTTACAGAAGCAAACTCATCTTCGTTTAACCGTAGTGACGGTTTAAGTGCGAGTAGGTCTGAAATTTCTGCACAACGTTAAAAGACATAGTGACGCTCGGAGGGCCATAAATCCTAAACCGTAACTCGAATTAAGACGAGTCCTATATGAAAAGTTATCTACTCGAAAAGCTCTATCTAAAAATCAAGGTTAGAACAGCCCAGGTCTACTGGTCTGTTACAGAAACATCAGATCAGTAGCTTTTGGACAGAAACAGTAAGTTTAAAAGGGTTCCGGTGGTCTTGGTGCTTGATATTCATCATGGTTCTCATCCTTGATGCATATAGCTTCAAGTGTACAACTCATTGATGTGTTTACATCATCTTAACCAAGTCTTGACCATCATAACCCTAGTGCAAGTCTAAGACATGAAGCACAACTCACTTAAGAGTTGCATGTAGTTTGATGAACCAAAGTTACATCAAAGTCTTAGGTTTGACACTTACATGAACTATAAGACTAATAATAAGTTACAAACTTGAAAATGAACTT
The DNA here is from genome assembly GCF_046630445.1 of Rutidosis leptorrhynchoides. Lineage (NCBI taxonomy): Eukaryota > Viridiplantae > Streptophyta > Magnoliopsida > Asterales > Asteraceae > Rutidosis > Rutidosis leptorrhynchoides. The sequence continues at coordinate 247,532,457 of NC_092338.1, read as the reverse complement.
ATGAAATCAAGATCTTAAAATGTAGAACATAGTTCTTAGTTAGATCTTGAAGATCCAAGACTCAAAAGTCTAGATCAAGCATAAGTATACAAAGTTATAATTAAAAAAGTTTCCTTTATATGTTCTTGAACTTTAAAGTTAACCTTAAGTTCAAGATTAATGAGATCAAAGTTAACTTGTAACATTTGACCAACAAGAACATAAATCATGAAATTAAAGTGCAAGAATGAAGTAGTAAACTAAGTAAACGAGTAAATTATTTATGGTTGTTCATACTTTAAAGATTCAAACCAAAGTTTGATCTTTAGAAAGTAAACTTTAAAGTTTACTTCATGAACTTCAAGTATGTCTTTCAACCATGAACTTTATAATCTTTTGAAGCAAATAAGGTAGAACATAACTAGATAGATTATGTTCTTATTGCTCTTGTTATAACAAGATAAAAATGAAGAATAAACTAGGTAGTTTGATTCTTGAAAAACAAGTAAGTAAGTAAATAAACAACTACTAGTAATCAACATAAGTAACAAAAGATTTAAACAACAAAGAATGATGATGATGAAGAGTGCTAGAAATCAGTTTTACAAGAAGGAAAGAAAGGAAGAAACTTCAAGTTTACTTACAAGAACTTAGAGAGAAAAAGTGAGAAAGAAAGTTGCAAGTTTGAGAGTGTTTTATGTGTGTGAGAAAATGAGAGAGTTCTAGTGAGTTTGTAATGAAAAAAAGAAATCAAAACTCCCTCCATACAAGTGAAGGCCGACAGTTTGGAGTAGTAGGAGGGAGGAGTGAATTGTTCTTTGGTTACAAGCTTGTAAAGTCTTACAAAAGGTGGTTATTTGATGTAAGTGCATGGGGATTAAGAGAACTAGATTCCATTTGCAAGTAACTAACTAGTTTCATTAAAAATGATACTTACAAGTTTTAAAAAAAATGGGCTAGTTAATCCATTAACATAAGTAGGGTGGGCTTGGAAGCCCAAGTTCAAGAGTCCATAACACTAATAAAGCCCAAGTACAATTAATAACAAGTTAAACCAATTAAATCCCAAGTAACTAACTAATAGTCTTAGTTAATTAAAATGATTAATAAAACTTAATCATGGATGAAAATAATATCTAGAAATATTATTCGTGAAGTTTCATGTGTCACAAAGACGTTTCGGGCACTTAAAAGTCAAGTACGGGCAATCATGGCAACATGTAAATGTAATAACATACATTCGTTTAATCACACGTATTAATAATAATTATTATTAATAAATAACGTTGGAAAAACCAGGGTCGTTACATTACCCACCTGTTAAAGAAAATTTCGTCCCGAAATTTAAGCTGAGGTAGATGGAGGAGTCGGAAAAAGGTGAGGATACTTCCGCATCATTTGGTCCTCTCGCTCCCAAGTAAACTCGGGTCCTCGTTTGGCATTCCATCGCACTCGGACGATCAGAATCTTGTTGCATTTCAAAGTTTTGATCTCACGATCCATAATTTCAACAGGTTCTTCCACAAAGTGGAGTTTGTCATCAATAGTAAGTTCCTCCAATGGTATGATCAGTTTAGGTGGAGCAAGACACCTCTTCAAGTTTGATACGTGGAAGGTAGGATGAACTGAACTCAGTTGTGTTGGAAGATCAAGACGATAAGCAACGGGTCCAACACGCTCCAAATTTCAAAAGGACCAATGTACCGCGGGTTTAACTTTCCGCGCTTCCCAAAACGGATCACACCCTTCCAAGGTGCAACCTTCAACATAACACGGTCACCAACGTTGAATTCAAAGTCCTTACGTTTACGGTCAGCATAACTCTTTTGGCGATCACGGGCTACCTTGAGTCTGTTTTGAATCTGAGAAATCTTCTCTGATGTTTCATGGACTATCTCGGGTCCGGTGAGTTGTACTTCGCCTAACTCGGCCCAACAAAGAGGAGATCGGCACTTACGGCCATACAATGCTTCAAAAGGCGCAGCATTAATGCTAGAGTGATAACTGTTGTTGTATGAGAATTCGGCTAATGGCCCCAGGCCTTTCCAAAATCAATGACACATGCACGCAACATTTGTTCCAACGTCTAAATCGTTCTTTCACTTTGCCCGTCAGTCTGAGGATGATAAGCAGTACTCATGTCAAGACGAGTTCCCATGGCTTCTTGCAAAGAACGCCAAAATCTAGAAGCAAAACGGGGATCGTGATCGGAGATGATCGATAAAGGTACACCATGACGAGATACAACCTCTTTGATGTACAGCTGAGCAAGTCTTTCCATTGTATCAGTTTCCTTCATCGCTAGGAAGTGTGCAGATTTGGTAAGGCGGTCAACAATAACACAAATTGTATTGTATCCGCCCACTGTCTTCGGCAGCTTAGTAATGAAATCCATTGTGATCCTTTCCCACTTCCATTGTGGGATCTCCGGCTGTTGGAGTAAACCAGAAGGTCTCTGATGCTCGGCTTTAACCTTTGAGCAAGTCAAGCACTTACCAACATAAGTCGCAACGTCCTTCTTAAGATTCGGCCACCAATACTGTTCTTTAAGGTTGTGGTACATCTTGCCCGCACCGGGGTGAATCGAATATCTCGATTTGTGTGCTTCATCAAGTATCAGGTTTCGTAGATCTCCATAATAAGGTACCCAAATTCTTCCAGCATAAGATCGGAGTCCAGACTCCCTAACCTCGAATCGAGAGACAAGTATGTTCAAATGTTCATGAGATATGTTCTCCTCCTTGAGAGCCTTATCTTGGGCTACTCTGATCTGGCTGTTGAGGTTCGAATGGATGGTGATGTTCAGAGCCCTAACACGAAGAGGTTCCGTCCTCTCCTTTCGGCTTAAAGCATCAGCTACAACATTGGCCTTGCCAGGGTGATAACGGAGTTCACAATCGTAGTCGTTGAGCGTCTCGATCCATCAACATTGTCTCATATTCAGTTGCTTCTGATCAAAGATGTGCTGGAGACTCTTGTGATCGATGAAGATAGTGCTCTTAGTTCCATACAAATAGTGTCTCCACAATTTAAGCGCAAAGACAACGGCTCCAAGTTCAAGATCATGTGTAGTGTAGTTCCGCTCGTGAATCTTCAATTGGCGGGAGGCATAGGCAATAACCTTTGATCGTTGCATCAGTACACAACCAAAACCACTCTTCGATGCATCAAAATAAACAACAAAGTTGTCACTGCCTTCAGGAAGTGATAGGATAGGTGCGGTGGTTAACTTCTTCTTCAAAGTTTGAAATGCTGATTCGTGTGCGGGTTCCCAAATGAACTTCTTGCCCTTGTGAGTCAGTGCGGTCAAAGGACGCGCAATCAGAGAAAATCCTTCGATGAATCTTCGGTAATAACCGGCGAGACCTAGGAATTGGCGAATATGCGTCGGAGTAGTGGGGGTCTCCCACTTGCTGATGGCTTCAATCTTGGCGAGATCAATTTTGATACCCTGGTCGCTTACAACATGACCCAAAAATTGTACTTCCTTCAACCAAAATTCACACTTGGAGAATTTGGCGTAAAGTTGCTCTTGTCTTAAGAGTTCAAGAACTAATCGGAGGTGTTACTCATGTTCTTCTTCGCTCTTAGAGTAGATGAGGATATCATCTATGAAGACGATAACAAACTTGTCCAAGTAAGGCTTGCAGACACGATTCATGAGGTCCATGAACACGGCAGGTGCATTTGTCAAACTGAATGGCATCACGAGAAACTCATAATGGCCATAACGGGTCCTGAATGCAGTTTTCATCACGTCACTTTCCTTCACCCTCAGCTGGTGATATCTGGATCGCAAATCGATCTTTGAATAAACGCTCGATCCTTGTAGTTGATCAAAAAGATCGTCAATTCGTGGAAGAGGATACCGATTCTTGATAGTCAATTTGTTAAGTTCATGGTAGTCGATACACATACGGAAGGATCCATCCTTCTTCTTCACAAACAACACAGGTGCGCCCCAAGGCGAGAAACTTGGTTGGATAAATCCACGGTCTAACAGCTCTTGTAGTTGACTCTGTAATTCTTGCATCTCGGAAGGTGCGAGTCTATAAGGTGCGCGAGCTACAGGTGTAGCTCCTGGCACTAAGTCAATCTGAAACTCTACTGCTCTCTGCGGCAGTAATCCAGGCAATTCCTCTGGGAAGACATCAGAAAATTCGTTCACAATTCGAACGTCATTCACACTCTTCACCTCAGTTTCTACCGCTTTCACATGTGCTAGGACAGCAAAACGTCCCTTCTTCATAATATTTTGTGCTTTCACGCAACTAATGAGGTTCAACTTTGAGGTACATCTCTCTCCATAGATAACCAGTGGTTCGCCATCTCCTTGTGATATGCGAAGTGCTTTGTCTCCACAAATAATCTCGGCTCTTATCTTAGTCAACCAATCCATGCCAACAATAACATCAAAACTTCCCAACTTAATGGGTATCAAGTCTATCTCAAACTCCACGCCGGCTATGTTGATAATAGCCCCTCGGCCAATTTGGTCCACTTTTTCAAGTTTACCGTTCGCTACCTCGACAAGCATATTTCCTTTGAAGGAACTAACGACCAATCTAACTTTTCGCAAAAATGTCTACATACGTAACTTCTATCGGCACCAGTATCAAATAGGACAGAAGCTAAAAGATTGTTGATTTTGAATATACCTGTCACCAAATCGGGGTTATCGTGTGCGTCCCTTGCATTAACATTAAAAGCTCGTCCACGGGGTGGCCCTCCGTCTTTTCGCTTGTTTGGGCACGCATTTCTGAAATGGCCCATTTGCCCGCATTCATAACACTTCTTCGGCCCTGTGGGGTTCGGCTTCCCATTCAAAGTGGTGACCTTGCAGTCCTTTCCGATATGCCCAGACCGTTGGCACTTCTCGCAGACAACATTGCAATACCCAGTGTGGTGCTTGTAGCATCGCTTGCATTGTGGTAAGGTTCCTTTGTATTTCGGGTTGGTGTTGGTGTTGTTGTTAAGATTAGGGTTTCCACCGTTGTTGTGCCTCTTGGCGGGGGTCTGATCGTAGTTTCTCCTCCTGATATTGTTGTTGTTGTTGTTGTTGTGGTTGTTGTCCCATTTCCTCTTTTCGCTACTACCAGCCTCAAACTTAGCCTTCTCCGGCTCATCAATAAGAATTTGATTCATGAGAGTATGCGCCATGTGTATTGCTTCGGGAACATCCGGTGGTTTGGATGATGTGACGTTTCCTTTGATGGACTTAGGGAGTCCCCAGAAGTATCTCTCCATACGCTTGAATTCCGGGGTGACCATTTTCGGACACATAAGAGCTAACTCAAGAAACCTCCTGTTGTAACCATCAAGGTCGTTCCCAACGGCCTTTAACTGCATAAATTTGATTTCCATCTACTGGATTTCGGTTCTCAGACAATACTCATCAATCATTGCAGCCTTGAATTCCTCCCATGGCATAGCATACGCCTCGTCAATGCCTTTCGCTTGAGCTAGCGTGTTCCACCACGTTAGCGCGCCGTCAGATAGCGTGCAAGATGCAAACTTGGTCTTGTTGTCCTCCGAACAGTTGCTAACTCGGAATACTAATTCAAGTTTCTCGAACCATCTGGTGAGACCAACTGGTCCCTCGGTGCCGCTGAAGTTATGTGGTTTGCAGCTCTGGAATTCCTTGTATGTACACCCATTTCGAATGGGTGGAATAACCGGTGGTGGTGGCGGTGGATCTTGGAGATTTCTTTCTGCTAGGGCTGCAGCGACCCGTTCGTTGATCATGTCCTCAATCTGGGCGGCGGTAGGTGTGGATCTTCCGTTAGCCATGATATTCTAATCAAAAATTTTGACCCAAGTCAAAATCCAGCATTCAGTATAGTAATAATATAGTATATAGCAACCAACATGAAAACAGCACAACACATGTTGATTAAGTAACGCAACTAGATATAAGTACCACAAATCACCACATAGTAATGTAAATAGGACACTTGTGCAAAAAAGTAAACAACGCAAATTTCCATTAATAATAATAAGTTTCATACATCGCATAAGTTAGTACAATACATATGAAATACATGAAACTACAACTAGATTACATCATGAAATCTAAATACAAAGTCCTACGGTGAAGGCGGGTGAACTGCTCCTCGAGCTCAGTGACTCGAGCTCGGAGGATCTCAACCTCCCTCATCAGTTCCTCGTTAGAGGGAGCTGGTGGGGCAGGCGGTGCAAGTGGGGCGGGTGGTGCGGGTGGTGCCGGTGGTGCTGATGTAGATGGTCCGGCTCCGGATGTAGACGGTACGTCCCTAGATGTAAGTGGTCCGTATCTAAATCTAGGCGGTACGGTTCCAGGAATGGTCAATACGTAACGGGGAACCTTACGTATCTGAGGGTCGGTAGGGTATGGCACAACCCGTTTACGGGCAGTAACCCTATGACGATGGCCAAATGTGTCAGTAAAAGCACGACCTCCATTCACCCCTGGAATGACGGTGCCATCGAAACGGTACCGCTTCTTCGGCGGGGTGGAGGGTGCCTGAATAGGTCTATCAGCAGGATCCTCATCATCGCTGGAGTTGTATGATGATGAAGAATCGGCGGATGATGAGTCATCTGAATCGTGTGGTGGTGGCACTGGTGGCTGAGCTGGTAGTCCGAAGCGTCCGAAGGCGGCCAACATCTGTCGGTGTCTGCCTGGCGGAATCACAACTAAACGTCTGTCGGGAGTGCGTCGGCAAGGTGTGTGCATGTGGTTACGAAATGGCCCTTCCCCGAACTCCGCGGGGATCTCAATCCCACCAATGCGGGGCTGTGACCTCGAGGGTCCGGGAACAGACGGAGCTGGAATCTCCGCAGGGTCAGAAGTAGCCATAGGTGCCGGCGCACTACTGCTCGCTCTGGAAGACGAAGCGCTGGGATCACTAGTGGGTAACGGGACCGGTGTATCAGCAACAGTAGCAGGTGGTGTGGTGGAGTCTGAGTCTGAACTGCCCAAAACGCTAGCAGGTGGTACATCCGACATCTGAACAAGGAAAAATAAATTTTCTATGTCAGTAAGTCATAAGCAAGCACGTATTAGGCCAACAGTTTAAATCATGTATAACAATAAGTAGCATGGCAATAATAACGAATCGTACAGAAGTAGCATGCAATTGAAAGCAAGTAATATCATGCAGTAGTGAAATTATGTAGTAGCATACGGCATATAGCAGTAAAAGTAAGCAGCAGCATGCAGTAAGTTCAGCGGAAACAAGTAAACTAGCAAGTTGTAGATTAGTCCTATTAGTGAATCCTACTCGGGTCGGTCTTAGACTCACTAATGCAACCTAATTTCCTACAACCAATGCTCTGATACCAAATGTGACGCCCCGTACCAAATCATCATGTACGGACCATCAACAACAGGATCATTACAAGGTTAAGTACTATAAGCGTTTTCAAAAAGAGTTTGCATTCATAATTAAAAGTGATGTCAAACCAACATCGAAAGTTTTACAATCCAAAAGTATGCTTCACTAAGTAGAAGCAATAAATAAGTGTATGTGACCACAAAGGTCGTTACAAGTCATAATTCAAAAGTACAAATGTTTGAATGCAAAGTAAAGTAGTTCATGCGTTGACAACTCTAAGCAGCGGGTGTCTACAGCACAAACTAGTACACGACGGAAGCAACCCCAAGCACCTAAGAAATACATGCTTAAAAATGTCAACACAAAGGTTGGTGAGCTATAGTTTAAGTATAACAGTAATGTAAGTAGGCCACGAGATTTCAGTGCTACAACGAGCGTTTCGAAAGTATGTAAAAGTATATGCTAACTGTGGGCACTTGGTAACTAACTTAACGTTTATACCCCCTGAAAGTACACTTGGCAAGTGCGTATGTCTACGAAGTATTAAACACTCGTTAAATGCTAGCACTACTAGCCCAAGTGGGGATGTCAAACCCTATGGATCCATATCTAAGATTCGCGTTCACCGGTTCAAAAACCAATGACTAAACGTTACCGAGCTAAAGGGAATGTTTCTGCCGTTATATAGCCCACACATATATAAGTTTAAGTACTCGTGCCTAGTATGTAAAACATAAAATCCGCATGTATTCTCAGTTCCCAAAATAAGTTAAAGTAAAAAGGGAATGCTATAACTCACAATGATAATGTAGTCGTAAAGTCGGTTCGGAAAAAGTGTGCAAGTAATCGGTCCGAAGGTCCTCAACCTAAGTCAAATAGTACTAAGTCAGTAAATCGTCTTAATAGGTTTAAAAGTATGTAAATAAGGTCTTAAGGGTCATCATCATTCATCATCAAACAAAAGGCGTAAAGTAGGTTTCATTTATGAAAGTAGTTTAAAACAAAGGCTGATTTCGATCAGTCACCACGTCCTCTACCCTTACTGAATTAAGGTTAGACCAGTGGCCATGGCTCCGTATATGAGTCCCTTAAGTGTGGTAAAATTTACAGAAGCAAACTCATCTTCGTTTAACCGTAGTGACGGTTTAAGTGCGAGTAGGTCTGAAATTTCTGCACAACGTTAAAAGACATAGTGACGCTCGGAGGGACATAAATCCTAAACCGTAACTTGGATTAAGACGAGTCCTATATGAAAAGTTATCTACTCGAAAATTTATATCTAAAAATCAAGGTTAGAACAGCCCAGGTCTCTGGTCTGTTACAGAAACATCAGATCAGTAGCTTTTAGACAGAAACAGTAAGTTTAAAAGGGTTCCGGTGGTCTTGGTGCTTGATGTTCATCATGGTTCTCGTCCTTGATGCATATAGCTTCAAGTGTACAACTCATTGATGTGTTTACATCATCTTAACCAAGTCTTGACCATCATAACCCTAGTCCAAGTCTAAGACAGGAAGCACAACTCACTTAAGAGTTGCATGTAGTTTGATGAACCAAAGTTACATCAAAGTCTTAGGTTTGACACTTACATGAACTATAAGACTAATAATAAGTTACAAACTTGAAAATGAACTTATGAAATCAAGATCTTAAAATGTAGAACATAGTTCTTAGTTAGATCTTGAAGATCCAAGACTCAAAAGTCTAGATCAAGCATAAGTATACAAAGTTATAATTAAAAAAGTTTCCTTTATATGTTCTTGAACTTTAAATTTAACCTTAAGTTCAAGATTAATGAGATCAAAGTTAACTTGTAACATTTGACCAACAAGAACATAAATCATGAAATTAAAGTGCAAGAATGAAGTAGTAAAGTAAGTAAATAAGTAAATTATTCATGGTTATTCATACTTTAAAGATTCAAACCAAAGTTTGATCTTTAGAAAATAAACTTTAAAGTTTACTTCATGAACTTCAAGTATGTCTTTCAACCATGAACTTTATAATCTTTTGAAGCAAATAAGGTAGAACATAACTAGATAGATTATGTTCTTGTTGTTCTTGTTATAACAAGATAAAAATGAAGAATAAACTAGGTAGTTTGATTCTTGAAAAACAAGTAAGTAAGTAAATAAACAACTACTAGTAATCAACATAAGTAACAAAAGATTTAAACAACAAAGAATAATGATGATGAAGAGTGCTAGAAATCGGTTTTACAAGAAGGAAAGAAAGGAAGAAACTTCAAGTTTACTTACAAGAACTTATAGAGAAAAAGTGAGAAAGAAAGTTGCAAGTTTGAGAGTGTTTTGTGTATGTGAGAAAATGAGAGAGTTCTAGTGAGTTTGTAATGAAAAAAAGAAATCAAAACTCCCTCCATGCAAGTGAAGGCCGACGGTTTGGAGTAGTGGGAGGGAGGAGTGAATTGTTCTTTGTTTACAAGCTTGTAAAGTCTTACAAAAGGTGGTTATTTGATGTAAGTGCATGGGGAATAAGAGAACTAGATTCCATTTGCAAGTAACTAACTAGTTTCATTAAAAATGATACTTACAAGTTGTAAAAAAATGGGCTAGTTAATCCATTAACATAAGTAGGGTGGGCTTGGAAGCCCAAGTTCAAGAGTCCATAACACTAATAAAGCCCAAGTACAATTAATAATAAGTTAAGCCAATTAAAGCCCAAGTAACTAACTAATAGTCTTAGTTAATTAAAATGATTAATAAAACTTAATCATGGATGCAAATAATATCTAGAAATATTATTCGTGAAGTTTCGTGTGTCACAAAGACGTTTCGGGCACTTAAAAGTCAAGTACGGGCAATCATGGTAACATGTAAATGTAATAACATACATTCGTTTAATCACACGTATTAATAATAATAATTATTAATAAATAACGTTGGAAAAACTAGGGTCGTTACAATAGACATAAGTACTTAAAATATATTCTACGTTGAGTTGTACCACCTTGCATATCTTCCTTAATAGCTTGGTAACTAATATTTACATGTTGGAAGAATATGTAAGCGTGAATCCTATTGATAGATCTATCGGGTTTGACCACCCCAACCGGGCTAGTCGCTCTAGTATTGTAAACGGTTGCATAGTACTTCGTTTTTACTACACTTGGTACAGTGTAGGGAGATTTCATAATAAAGGGAATATGCCACATTATTTGTTAAGTATGGTTACCTAAGCGCTCAACAACTTATAGAATACTTTTATACACTTGCGAGTGTAAATATATTTATAAACAGAAATCTTGTGGTCTATTAAAATATTGAAATGATTGTTATGATAAACCTATGAACTCACCAACCTTTTGATTGACACTTTTAAACATGTTTATTCTCAGGTATGAAAGAAATATTCCACTGTGCATTTGCTCATTTTCAAGATATTACTTGAAGTCATTCATGACATATTTAGGCCAGTATTCTCGCAATGGGACCAGATGTTGATGACTTCGTCTAGGAGGATTAGGAGGGGTTGTTACATCCCTTCAACAAGGAACACCCTAGGCCATATGTAGCGGTGAGGTTCGTATATAGTGCAAGTTACCTTGATTATAACCTTCGCATACTATATGTGTATAGTCTTTTATTATATAGCTAAGTTATTCATATATATAGTTACTATTTGTATTATATAACTATTAATAGTTTAATAATTATATATGTATAATTATTCAAGCTCTAATTACTATCTTAACTTATGACATGGATTAATTAATATTTATAATATACTAATCATTATCTCATACAATATATAACATAAATGTGTTATATTATTTATTACTTAATTTACAAGATACTTAATAATATAGCACTTTATTAACCCAATATTATCCATAAATACCTAAATAATTAATTAAATACCTAGTAATCATATACATAATTTTTATAGTCTTAGTTAATTATAAAAATTAGTAGAATAATTTAAGAAAATAATTTTATTACAATTTTGTATTTATATTTGTTTCCATTCTCAATTAATGACAAAACAAGTTTAATTCTAAATAAAATACTAAATTTAAATACATAATTATTTTTAAAATTTTTATAAGTTTCTTATAGTTAAATAACCTGTAGAAAAATATTTATAAAAATATTTCTTTATTTTTACAATTATTTTCTTATTTACCTCCTATTTACATATTAATAGTGTTTAATTATTTAATAATTATTAATTCGAGCCATAAATTAATTTTATAATTTTCTTAGACATAAAGAAAGTTTATGAACCCAGACAAATTATTTATTATTTTTTATTTGCTGTATATATTTTTATTATGAATTTCACCTTGTTTCTATAATTAAATAACACATAATTCAAGTTTAATTTTTATAAATTATTTTCTGAAGTAAATAATTAAATTAAATATCATAATTTACTGGAAAAATATTTATATATCTTAAATAGCCTTTTTCCTATTTTTTATAAATATATATATGTATACATTATATATATATATATATATATATATATATATATATATATATATATATATATATATATATATATATATATATATATATATATATATATATATATATATATATATATATATATATATATATATGTATGTATATTTCGGCAGATTGAAACACAAACAAATTAAATAAAATTGTTAAATCAACTCATAAATATAAAAAATTAATTTTTATAAAACTTATTAATCATGTAGCTAATTATCATGAGTTTAGAAAAATTTTATAAAGTGCAAAAACATTTATTTATTTTTGTTTTGGGGTTCGACCGAAAAAACAAGAAAAAGAAGAAAAAAACGAAAAGAAGAAAAGAAACTCACAAATTTTTTTAGGGTTTTTGAGAGCTCCAAAAGTTTGATGTAAAAATTATGAGGGGTTAAGGCCCTATTTATAGTTTTTAATTACTTGGGCTCCAAGAAAAATACATATTCCATTTAAAAATACAAATTAATTTCTTTTTCTCTTTTTTTTATTCGGTCGACTTTATGCCTTTTTTAAAGGGAACATTCTAGAATTGTTTGCATTTTATTTTCTTCTATTTAATTAATATAATTTATTATATATTTATTTATATTTTTCGGTATATATATATACATATATTTTTATTTTACAAATTTACATTTGTTACTTAATCATTTTATATATATACTCATATTTATATTTTATTTATATTTTATTTACACTAATATAGAGTATATACTTTTTAATACGTAATATATATACACTTAATAATAATAATACTAATAATAATAACGATAATAATAATATTTTTATTAAGGTTAGGGTTACATTATATAATTAGGGTTTACACTAAATGATTAGATTTAGGGTTTAGTTCATTAATGACGAGTATTAATTACTTCATTTAATACGTCCGGATAATAACCCTAATATAAAGTACGAATCAACAATGAAACCCTAGGGGCATTATAGTCATAACAGAGTGGAAAAATGAGGGTTGTTATACATTATTTATTACTTCTACTTGTCCATTTGCTTGTGGGTGAGCTACTAATGTAAAAGTTTGTTTAACATCCATTTCATAACACCAACTTCTGAACGAATTTTCAGCAAATTGTTATCCGTTATCATTGACAATTTCATTTGGCAACCAATATTAGCATACAATGTCATTGCACACGAATTTCTTGATGTTATTTTCTGTTATTATTGCTAGTGGTTTGGGTTTAGCCCACATCGTGAAGAAATCAATTGCTACTACTAAGAACCTTGCGCTTCCTTCTCCTCTTGGAAATGGCTTAACAACATCTATGGCCCATTTACAGAATGGCCAAGCTGAGGAAATTGGAATAAGATCATACTTCAGAAGACATTGTACAGGTGCATGTCTTTGGAATATTTCACATGTTCTAACTTTTTTAGCTATATCTCTGTATATTAACTACCATTAATATTATGGCCGCATGATTTTTGCAAAGACTGTTCTATATCCTGAGTGTTGTGCGGAAAACCCTTCAAGCATTTCTTGAATAACATTTGTTGATTGCTTTGGTCCCAAACACCTTAAATTTGGGCCTAAAAATGACTTTCTATACATGATTTTGTTCTCCAATACGTACATTGGCAAGTCAACTTTATTTTTCGCTTCTACTGGATCCGCTGGCAGTGCTTCCTCCATCATGTAAATGCTTGATATATAGAATTATCCCACATGGTTCGCCTTCTTCAACCCTTGCAACCACAACCTTCTCATCGATTGATTTGACTTTTAATTCTTCGACTAATACTTTCCTATTTAAATGATCACAGGTTAACGTTGTGACGACCCAAAAATTTCCGACCAAATTTATACTTTATCTTTAAATGATCCCGACACGATAAGCAAAGTCTATAATGTTGAGTCTCAGAAATTTTGAACTATATTCATTTGACCTTTGACTGTTTCCGACGATTCACGAAACAATTGTTTGTAAATAAATGTATATATATATATATATATATATATATATATATATATATATATATATATATATATATGTATATATATATATATGTGTATATATATATATATATATATATAATTATATGTGTATATATAATAACGTGAAATAATAAAATATAAATTAATCAATGGAATTATATATGTAAAATGAATATATATATATATATATAAATATGATATTAAAATTAATCTATATATACATGTATATGATTTTTATATATAATTAATATTATATACTATAATATATATATAATATATAAATATTAAATTTATGTTATTATACCAGTATCAAATATTACATAATTAGTAAAATGTAATATTAATATATTAAAATTAATTACAAGTAAAATATAAATGTTATACGTATTACTTCTATTATTATTATGAATATTAATATTAACATCAATATCATTAATATGATTATCATATTTAGTATTATTATTAATAATACAATTTATTATTATTATTATTAATAAAATTATTATTATCATTATTTTATTATTATTGATAATATTATTATTATTTCCATTAATATTAATATTAGTATATTTACGATTAATAATAATCAATATATTTTTTTAACATATTTAGATTCTGGTAATCTGATGAAAACAAATTCTTAAGATATTAAGATATTCGATTTCAATCTTCACTATAGACAACCATCGATTACTGCTTCCACCTCACATAGAGATTTAAAACGAATTCCATTTCATATCCACATCAAACTTTAACAATTTTCTTTATTTCTTTTCTGCTGAATCAAATATGTCGATTACATTATCATTACCAAACAAAAATCTGATAGCAATCTTTATCTATCGTTATCTATTCTATCTAATTATTATATCTATATAATTACATACATACACGAGAGATGGAGGAGACAACCATTTCACTTACTTCTATGGCCTGCACAAAAATAACACAATCTTCCTTTCTACTCCTTTTCGCTGCAAAACCACCTTCCGCAATCTCTCATCCCTCTCTATTCTCTTCGAAAAACCACATGTTAACCGCCATCTCCAACCATCTAAAAACATCATCATGATATTTACATGTCATACTTTTGTTTCGATAAAACGTCGCCAAATCACAACCACCACCTCCCTTTGCCACCTACAGCCGCCATCAACTCTACCAAATCCATCTCAAACTCGATCACCATCCATGGACCACCATCATTGTTTTGAATTGACGCTGTAAGTACCTTCTGTTTCTTTTCTTCGATCAAACAAATGCCATCTTTAATCATCACCAAAAAAAATTTCAATCGCCACTATTTTCCTCCCTCTCCTCTTTTCCAACGAATACAGCCACCACCATCTTCACTCTCCTATTGCAGTAGCACCATAACTCACTACTTTGAAGAAAACTATCTCCTATTTCTTTCTCCTCTCACATCTCTCTCTCTCGTTATTTATCCTGTCCTTTTAAACCGAACCTCACTGAAGTCTAGATAGTCAATTAGAATACTGGAATATAATATAACATAACGAGTTATTAAATTTCTCAAAGGATGGATAAGTGGGAGTAAATGGCCGACCATAGTGCTATAAGGACGTGTCTTTTGTATTTCTTTTATGTAACCATCATGATATTAGTTAATGAAAGGATGAAATGGAAAACCCACCCACTCAAGTGGACCTCCTTATTAAATGATTAAGTTAAACAGAAACCTAACCATGTTGCTGCTACGTTTTTGTTTCTGTTTTGTCGAACCTCAA
The DNA here is from genome assembly GCF_046630445.1 of Rutidosis leptorrhynchoides. NCBI lineage: Eukaryota > Viridiplantae > Streptophyta > Magnoliopsida > Asterales > Asteraceae > Rutidosis > Rutidosis leptorrhynchoides. Next base: position 247,516,984 of record NC_092338.1, on the reverse strand, counting down.
ACCAAACCACAAACTACTCGCTGCATTTTATTTCCCTGCTACAGCAAACTGATTATGTTACTTTGGGCTGTAAATTAGTAGATTATTTAAGTGAGTTAACGGGCTACTCTATAGTATTATTGTTGGGCCGTGAACCAAGTATTGTGGTTGGGCTGCTTTGTTATACAAAACTATTAGATCTCTGCTATTCGTTTATTAACTGCCGATACTATACTTTGATTCTGTTATTCGCTATCTATGTTAAGAAAGTACACGCAAATGATGGGAAGAAGAAAACAATGTTCGCAATTAGGGTATACGTATGTGAAGTTGATGATTAAGAATGATGTTTATAATGCAAGAAGGTGATAGTGGTGATGATGATAAAAGCATGGTAACAATTTTAGATGATGATACCAAGAGGTAACAATGATAATGAAATACGTATAGATCACGATGATGATCGATGTTGATGATGGTGAATCGTTATGATAATGATGCGTATGATTCTGATTAGGATTATGATTGATGATGATGATGATGATAATGAAATCTAATGATATTGAAGATGATTGAATTAGTTCTGATAGATTAGTTTTAGTGGAAGAATAAGAAGACAGACTATTACATAGATTATATAGTTTTAATTTGGGGTCATTTCAGAAAAACGAGATAGAGCAAGTGGTCTTGGAGGGTTTGTGTGTGACAAGAGGTCCTGAGTTCGAATCTAGGAGACTGTAATTTATTTTTTTAAAAGCTGAGTTGATAGATGGACCAGTTGGGCTGTGTTTTCAGTTGGGCCGTGATCTATTAATCCATTTTCGGTTGGGCTGAAACAAGTACAAAAATAGTTTTTATGGTTTAAATATCTAAGTATGCTAGATATTACAACGGAGTAATTAGTAGAGAAATGGTTTAAGGTTGTATTCTGGTTAGCGGGACGTCGCGGGTTCAAACCCGGACTTGGGCATTTTTTTGGACTACTTCATTGAGGTAGTTTACTTATTATTACTCATTTTTATTATTATTATTATTATTATTATTATTATTATTATTATTATTATTATTATTATTATTATTATTATTATTATTATTATTATTATTTTCATTTTTAATGTAAGTAGTATTTTTATTGAAACTAATTTTTATATATAAAAATTATCATTTTTATTATTAGAACTATCATTATTATTATTATTAGAATTATCATTATTTTTATCATTATTATTTTTATTAAAATTTTTATTATTTCTAACAATAATATTATTCTTTTTATCATTATTATTATTAGTATTATCAATATATCAAATAAAGATTTTCTATATAAAAATATATTATTTACATAAAACATAACTATATTAATATGTTGTAATAAATTATAATTATCTATTTAATGTATATAAAAATAAATATAGTTAATTTCGTTATTAATGAAACGTACAAGTTACTAAAATAACAATTAATAATAATACCTAAATTTGTTCGATTACCATTATATGTGTTAATATACATAGAAATGATATAGGTTCATGAATCCAAGGCCAACCCTACATTTTGTTCAATGTCGTTATATGTATTTTTACTACAAAATACAGTATGGTGAGTTCATTTGATTCCCTTTTACTCTTTACATTTTAGGGACTGAGAATACATGCGCTGTTTTTACAACTGCTTTATTAAATACTTTTGAAATATATTTTGAACTGCGAATACATGAACTACTTTTATAACTGTTTTACGAAATAGACACAAGTAATCGAAACTACATTCTATAGTTGAATTATCGAAATCGAATATGCCCTATTTATCATGTCCGATGTTTTCCCGAAATGATGGTGAATTTATCATGTCCGATGTTTTCCCGGAATGATGGCAAATTTATCATGTCCGATGTTTTCCCAGAATGATGGTAAATTTATCATGTCCGATGTTTTCCCTGAATGATGGCGAATTTATCATGTCTGATGTTTCCCCGGAATGATGGCGAATTTATCATGTCCGAAGTTTTCCCGGAATGATGGCAAATTTATCATGTCCTGAAGTTGTCCCGGAATGATGAGGATATTCTATATGCAATTTGTTAAGGTCGATTACCAGGTGTTCAATCCATATGAATGAATTTTATGCATAATGGTTATGGGATATGGGAATATTAAATCTGCTGGTCTATTAAAATGATGAATTTTATTGTTTACGATAAACCTATGAACTCACCAACCTTTTGGTTGACACTTTAAAGCATGTTTATTCTCAGGTATTAAAGAAATTTTCCGCTGTGCATTAGTTCATCTTAAGGATATTACTTGGAGTCATTCATGGCATATTTTGAAAGACGTTGCATTCGAGTAGTTGAGTTCATCAAGATTATTATTAAGTCAATTATAGTTGGATGTATTATGAAATGGTATGCATGCCGTTAACTTTAAATGTAAAGAAAGTTTGTCTTTTAAAAATGAATGCAATGTTTGTAAAATGTATCATATAGAGGTCAATTACCTCGCGATGTAATCATATGTTATTGTATTCATCCTTATGGATTAGGACGGGTCGTCTCATGTGGTATCAGAGCGGTGGTCTTAGCGAACCAGGTCTTGCATTAGTGTGTCTAACTGATAGTTGTTTAGATGCATTAGTGAGTCTGGACTTCGACCGTGTCTGCATGTCAAAAGTTTTGCTTATCATTTCGTGTCGAAAATCATCTACTTATCATCCTTAGGAAATTACCTGCTTATCATTCCTAGTCTAGACACATATTACTGCATTGATTGCATGAATAGTGTATAGATAAATTCATATCTTAGCGTATCTTTTATTGTTACCTTTGTCTAACAGCTTCTGTAGATTCCTCCGTAATTTATGAGATTTTAGTATTATATATGCATATGTAAATTATTGATTGCAGGGTACTAATCTACATCCTATAATCTATTTCTTATCGAAAATCCTTCATTTGATCGTACGAGATGAGTCCCTCAACCAGTTCGAGCCCCTCATATTCCGATAGCTATTCCGATAGTTATTCCGACAGTAATTCCGATATGGAAACACACTTGAGCTCTGAAAGCATTATAACCGGAATGGATCAACCAATCGGCCATCATCAATTCATCTGATGTGTTCGTAGTTGACTTAATCAATGGAGACGCGAAGAAGGCGATCCTTTCCATCAACCGAATTCACCTCTTGGCGAAGAACCTGAAGCACTTACCGGCGAACCCATTCGAAACACCATTTTCACTCTCATTTCCAGAGTATCTCGCCACAATTATATTCTTTCCCCAATTCTAAACCTTATTCATCCGCTCGTTCCGATCAACAATTATTCCGGAATAATGGGAGAAGTCAACGAGCTTCGCGCTCGAGTAATCAATTTGGAGAATATGGTGCAAAAATTACCAGCTTCAGCAATATCACCGGCACTAATAGTACCATCAATAACAGCACCAGTATCATCAACAATCCATGTCTCAACCTCGCAATCTATACCTTAAGCATAATCATCGTTCTACGAATCGTTCTACATAAACTATCTTTGTTCTTCATGGCGATTATGTAATCTCTAATGTTTTAGAGATTATATACTCTAGTTCTAGCCGTAAATCTGATGAGTTTAATATCACATTGACTCATTAAATCCATGATTACATCTGAAGAAAATATATATATATATATATATATATATATATATGTTTTCATAAAGATTGTAATTAAAAATTCTGTTGTACAAACTGTTAATGGTGAAAATATTTTAACGGGTAGGTAATACCCGAGGAATATTTAGATTTCACATTAATAAGTTACACTGTACATTCGTCGAACCTGATTCAACGGTCATTTACTATCCTATTTACAACCACCGATATATGTATCCGTTCACCGCAGAATAACCCTTTTCATTCAATTTCATATTTGGATTTTGATCTATCAGAATCCAACAAGTGGCATAATGAAGAAAACATTGGACAAAAATAAAATTTGTTAGAAACAAACAAATTAATCATGAGAAAATTTTGTTAAGAATCCACGCTAACAAAATCCTAGCTAACTGTTCCTAGCTAACCATTAATTCCTTATTACATTTTATTATCGTAATTTATTTATCGCAGTTTATTTATCGCAATTTATATTCTCGCAATTTTATTTATCGTCATTTAATTTCTGTTATTTATTTTACGCACTTTATTTTTCGTCATTTAAATACTGTTATTTACGCATTTTAAATATCGGGACACGTATACAAGGTTTTGACATATCATATCGACGCATCTATATATATTATTTGAAATAACCATAGACACTCTATATGCAGTAATGTTCGAGTTAGCTATACAGGGTTGAGGTTGATTCTACAATAATATATATACTTTGAGTTGTGATCGAGTCTGAGACATGTATACAATGGGTCACAAATACGTATTAATTAATTCGAATATTATATATTAAACTAAATATGAATTATTGGATTACTAATTGTAGACTGCCAACATTGGCCAATTAAAATGAATTAAAATATTGATTATAACATATGAAACTAAACATTTCTTCAAGTTTGCCACTTGAGTTCATCTTAAACCTCATTTGTATCTTGACGATTACACTCTGCGTTCAAACCTTTCATGATTCTTGAAAACACCTCAATCGAGAGGATGAATCAACCGCACTTCATCTACAGAAGAAAAGATTGATGCATATAGTTATGCAAATGAAAACACTCGGAACCTGAGTAAACATTTAACACGTATCTGTGCTAGCTTCTTTGGCGTTGTTATTACCGAAAATAACGTTACAATTCTTTTTCAAATTAGCCAATTTTGTCACAGCTCCAGCAAATCAACTTCGACTTTTCGTTCAAAACAACCTTATTATAACCTTGATATATATGCGTGCTCTTTTATTGTTACCGGGGAACCTTTTATTCCACCATATTACCATCAGCATTTAATCATCTAAAAACACAATTCTCCTGGAACTACCTCGGATTAATAACCAATGATTCAGATATCGTAGCATTAAACGCAGAGAAAACAGAAAAATTGTAGATGGTCTAAACGGCCAAAAGTTTGATGATAAAGAAGGGAGTGTTAAGAACGCTCGATAGAAAATTTGGACTGAAAAACAGATTGAGCAAACCATGAAGGAGACCAAGTCCAAATACAAGGACCATACCATATATTCAAAGAATCCTGGTGATTCTGGATTCGATGAAACCTTCAACGAATATCTTGCTCCGTACTCATGTTAAAATCTTACGAAAAATCTTTCTTCATCAACCATCGAACTTAGAAATTCCAAAATATCATCATAAATATCTCCGATATTACTGAAGATATTTTCATAAATATTCTCGTCCGAAATTATTTATATCTTCGTGCTATCTATATTACATCATAAAGGAAACGACTTTAGTTTCTAAATTTTTCTAAAATTCAAGTTTGAATTATGAATGATTTTGAGGTAGTGTTGGAAATTGATGCATGAGTTAGTATAATATAATGACACTTGATCAACGTGATTATATTACAGTAAGTCATGCTGAGTTTCTAATGGGACGTGATGATTCACAGATCATAACGTCATCATGTGCCATGTTACACGACTCTTACATTCTACTAAATCTCTAAACAAAATCAAGAATATATTTTCTTGATAATTCTATCTTTTTCAGTGACTTCTGATAATTTGGCAAATGTTTCGGAAATATGAATTGAAGTATAAAAGATGAGAGTTGTGGAAATAACGGGACGGAAGAAGTTCACTTATAATGGAAGTGTTCAACCGAGCAACCGAGGCAGATTATCGCATTTAATTAAAGAGATCCTAATTTCTTTAATCACTAAAGAATCAAATCTTAATCAGATCACGAAGATTTTCTGTAAATCCCTTGAACTTCGGAAATCAACCATATCTACGTCAAAGGATATGATGAAACATTATTTTCTCATTTCACTCTTTCGTGATAGCTTCACTTATACTCTTCGCATAATCAAAATGTTTTATCTATATTACTCAATGATGATTAAACTCTAATTTCTAGCTCGTATGCATCATGAAAACATATTTATTGTTAGCAATGACCATCCCAATCAAAATTCGGGACGAAATTTCTTTAACGGGTAGGTACTGTGATGACCCGGAAATTTCCGACCAAATTTAAACTTTATCTTTAAATGATCCCGACACGATAAGCAAAGTCTATAATGTTGAGTCTCAGAAATTTTAAACTATATTCATTTGACCTTTGACTGTTTCCTACGATTCACGAACAATTGTTTGTAAATAAATGTATATATATATATATATATATATATATACATAAATATAATTATATGTGTATATATAATAACGTGAAATAATAAAATATAAATTAATCAATGGAATTATATATGTAAAATGAATATATATATATATAAATATGATATTAAAATGAATCTATATATACATGTATATGATTTTTATATATAATTAATATTATATACTATAATATATATACAATATATAAATATTAAATTTATGTTATTATACCAGTATCAAATATTACATAATTAGTAATATGTAATATTAATATATTAAAATTAATTACAAGTAAAATATAAATGTTATACGTATTACTTCTATTATTATTAGGGATATTAATATTAACATCAATATCATTAATATGATTATCATATTTAGTATTATTATTAATAATACAAATTATTATTATTATTATTAATAAAATTATTATTATCATTATTTTATTATTATTGATAATATTATTATTATTTCCATTAATATTAATATTAGTATATTTACGATTAATAATAATCAATATTTTTTTTTAACATATTTAGATTCTGGTAATCTGATGAAAACAAATTCTTAAGATATCAAAATCTCATTCATACGAAATCAGTATCAATCTTATTCTGTTTCTAATTGATTTCTTGTCAATTGAAATTATCACAAGCAAACAATTCTCGATTTAATTATGTTGCTGTTTCAGATATTCAATTTCAATCTTCACTACAGAAAACCATCGATTACTGCTTCCACCTCACATAGAGATTTAAAACGAATTCCATTTCATATCCACATCAAACTTTATCAATTTTCTTTATTTCTTGTCTGCTGAATCAAATATGTCGATTACATTATCATTACCAAACAAAAATCTGATAGCAATTCTTATCTATCGTTATCTATTCTATCTAATTATTATATCTATATATACGCGAGAGATGGAGGAGACAACCATTTCACTTACTTCTATGGCCTGCACAAAAATAACACACTCTTCCTTTCTACTCCTTTTCGCTGCAAAACCACCTTCCTCAATCTCTCATCCCTCTCTATTCTCTTCGAAAAACCACATGTTAACCGCCATCTCCAACCATCCAAATCACAACCACCACCTCCCTTTGCTACCTACAGTCGCCATCAACTCCACCAAATGCATCTCAAACTCGAGCACCATCCACGGACCACCATCATTGTTTTGAATTGACGCTGTAAGTACATTCTGTTTCGTCTCTTCGATCAAACAAATGCCATCTTTAATCATCACCAAAACAATTGTCAATCGCCACTATTTTCCTCCCTCTCCTCTTTTCCAACGAATACAGCCACCACCATCTTCACTCTCCTGTTGCAGTAGCACCATAAATCACTACTTTGAAGAAAACTATCACCTATTTCTTTCTCCTCTCACATCTCTCTCTCGTTATTTATCCTGTCCTTTTAAACCGAACCTCACTGAAGTCTAGATAGTCAATTAGAATACTGGAATATTATATAACATAACGAGTTATTAAATTTCTCAAAAGATGGACAAGTGCGAGTAAATGGCCGACCATAGTGCTATAAGGACGTGTCTTTTGTATTTCTTTTATGTAACCATCATGATATTAGTTAATGAAAGGATGAAATGGAAAACCCACCCACTCAAGTGGATCTCCTTATTAAATGATTAAGTTAAACAGAAACCTAACCATGTTGCTGCTACGTTTTTGTTTCTGTTTAGTCGAACCTCAAACCAAACCACAAACTACTCGCTGCATTTTATTTCCCTGCTACAGCAAACTAATTATGTTACTTTGGGCCGTAAATTAGTAGATTATTTAAGTGAGTTAATGGGCTACTTTATAGTATTATTGTTGGGCCGTGAACCAAGTATTGTGGTTGGGCTGCTTTGTTATACAAAACTATTAGATCTCTGCTATTCGTTTATTAACTGCCGATACTATACTTTGATTCTGTTATTCGCTATCTATGTTAAGAAAGTACACGCAAATGATGGGAAGAAGAAAACAATGTTTACAATTAGGGTATACGTATGTGAAGTTGATGATTAAGAATGATGTTGATAATGCAAGAAGGTGATAGTGGTGATGATGATAAAAGCATGGTAACGATTTTAGATGATGATACAAAGAGGTAACAACGATAATGAAATACATATAGATCACGATGATGTTCGATGTTGATGATGGTGAATTGTTATGATAATGATGCGTATGATTCTGATTAGGATTATGATTGATGATGATGATGATAATGAAATCTAATGATATTGAAGATGATTGAATTAGTTCTGATAGATTAGTTTTAGTGGAAGAATAAGAAGACAGACTATTACATAGATTATATAGTTTTAATTCGGGGTCATTTCAGAAAAACGAGATAGAGCAAGTGGTCTTGGAGGGTTTGTGTGTGACAAGAGGTCCTGAGTTCGAATCTAGGCGACTGCAATTTTTTTTTTTTTTAGAAGCTGTGTTGATAGATGGACCAGTTAGGCTGTGTTTTCAGTTGGGCCGTGATCTATTGATCCATTTTCGTTTGGGCTGAAACAAGTACAAAAATAGTTTTTATGGGTTAAATATCTAAGTATGCTAGATATTACAACAGAGTAATTAGTAGAGAAATGGTTTAAGGTTGTTTTCTGGTTAGCGGGACGTCGCGGGTTCAAACCCGGACTTGGGCATTTAATTTTTTTTGGACTACTTCTTTGAGGTAGTTTACTTATTATTACTCATTTTTATTATTATTATCATTATTATTATTATTATTATTATTATTATTATTATTATTATTATTATTATTATTATTATTATTATTATTATTATTATTATTATTATTATTATTATTTTCATTTTTAATGTAAGTAGTATTGTTATTCAAACTAATTTTTATATATAAAAATTATTATTTTTATTATTAGAACTATCATTATTATTATTATTAGAATTATATTTATTTTTATCATTATTATTTTTATTATCATTTTTATTATTTCTAACAATAATATTATTCTTTTTATCATTATTATTATTAGTATTATTAATATATCAAATAAAGATTTTCTATATAAAAATATATTATTTACATAAAACATAACTATATTAATATGTTGTAATAAATATTAATTATCTATTTAATGTATATAAAAATAAATATAGTTAATTTAGTTATTAATGAAACGTACAAGTTACTAAAATAACAATTAATAATAATACCTAAATTTGTTCAATTACCATTATATGTGTTAATATACATATAAATGATATAGGTTCGTGAATCCAAGGCCAACCCCACATTTTGTTCAACGTCGTTATATGTATTTTTACTACAAAATACAGTATGGTGAGTTCATTTGATTCTCTTTTACTCTTTACATTTTTGGGACTGAGAATACATGCGCTGTTTTTACAACTGCTTTATTAAATACTTTTGAAATATATTTTGAACTGCGAATACATGAACTACTTTAATAACTGTTTTACGAAATAGACACAAGTAATCGAAACTACATTCTATGGTTGAATTATCGAAATCGAATATGCCCTATTTATCATGTCCGATGTTTTCCCGGAATGATGGCGAATTTATCATGTCCGATGTTTTCCCAGAATGATGTCGAATTTATCATGTCCGATGTTTTCCCGGAATGATGGCGAATTTATCATGTCCGATGTTTTCCCGGAATAATGGTGAATTTATCATGTTCGATGTTTTCTCGGAATGATGGCGAATTTATCATGTCCGAAGTTTTCCCTGAATGATGGCAAATTTATCATGTCCGAAGTTATCCCAGAATGATGAGGATATTCTATATGCAATTTGTTAAGGTCGATTACCAGGTGTTCAATCCATATGAATGAATTTTATGCATAATGGTTATGGGATATGGGAATATTAAATCTGGTGGTCTATTAAAATGATGAATTTTATTGTTTACGATAAACCTATGAACTCACTAACCTTTTGGTTGACACTTTAAAGCATATTTATTCTCAGGTATTAAAGAAATTTTCCGCTGTGCATTAGCTCATCTTAAGGATATTACTTGGAGTCATTCCTGGCATATTTTGAAATACGTTGCATTTGATTCGTTGAGTTCATCAAGATTATTATTAAGTTAATTATAGTTGGATGTATTATGAAATGGTATGCATGCCGTCATCTTTCAATGTAAAGAAAGTTTGTCTTTTAAAAACGAATGCAATGTTTGTAAAATGTAATATATAGAGGTCAATTACCTCGCGATGTAATCATATGTTATTGTATTCCTCCTTATGGATTAGGATGGGTCGTCTCAGACGTAGCCAATTTTCTCAATACATCTGCTTTTTTATTTTTATTTCTTAAGATATGTACTGTTAAGTAGTAGAGAGATGCAAGTATAGAATTGATATTACTGATATTTTGTTGTCTCAATTACAAAGCATGATGACCAATATATAGAACATTAATAAATAAACCTAATGGACAAGACATAATGGGCCCTTATAGATTGGGCTAACTAATCTGTAGTTGGAGCGGGAGTATTCCGAATGCTCAAACTGGATCTAAACTCGTCAAATAATACAAACGGTATACCCATGGTAAAGTTGTCGGCAAACTGATATCTGGATGGAACATGTAAAACCTGTACTTGTCCCTGAGCAACTAGATCGCGAACAAAGTGAATATCAATCTCAATGTGCTTGGTTCGCTGATGTTAAACCAGATTAGTAGAGAGATAGACAGAGCTGACATTATCGCAATAAACCAGTGTGGCTGAAGTGAGGGGACAATGAAACTCTCTCAAAAGATTACGAATCCAACAAGTCTCGGCAATGGTATTGGCAACCCCGAGGTATTCTGCCTCTGCACTGGAATGGGAGGCCATGAGTTGTCGCTTGGACAACCATGACAAAAGGTTGTTTCCTAGAAAAACACAATAGCCAGAAGTAAAGCGTCTGGTAGTGGGGCAACCAGCCCAATGAGCATCAAAGTAAGCGACCAATGTAGTCGGAGAGGATGCATATAGCTGTAGACCAAGATCAGTAGTACCCTTAATATAGCGAATGATCCGTTTGAGGGCATGCATATGCTTCTCGCGAGGATCATGCATGAAGAGGAAAATCTGATGTACGGCATAAGAGATGTCAAGACGAGTTAACCTGAGATATTGTAAAGCACCTGCAAGGCTGTGGTACAACGTCGGGTCTTTCACAGCATGATCGTGACTGGTAAGTTTCGCCCCTGGTTCAACCGGGTCATGCAGGGATAACATGTGGGCATACCTGCCCCCTCAATAATCTCGGTAACGTAGTGTTTCTGACATAAGAACATTCCATATGCAGTACGAGTCGCGGTAATGCCAAGAAAGTAGTTCAAAGGGTCCAAATCTGTCATAGAAAATTCCTTATGTAACGAAGTGATGATCTATTGTAGGAAATATGTGGAAGAAGTAGTCAACACAGTGTCATCAATATACAAAAGTAGGTAGGCTATATCAGATCGTTAACGGTAAATGAAAAGAGAAGTGTCACAACAGCTTTGGTGAAAGTCGATCCGCTGAGCATAACTGGAAAACCATTGAAACCATACGCGAAGGGCCTGCTTAAGGCCGTATAAGGATTTCTGCAATAAGAGACATGATTCGGGTATCGAGGATCGCGAAACCCTGGAGGCTGATGCATATATACATTCTCAGAAATTTGTCCATGTAGAAAGGCGTTCTTGACATCTAGCTGGTAGACAGGCCAGTGTCCATAAACTGCCAAGCTAAGAACCGTACGTATGGATGCCAGTTTAACAACCGGGCTAAAAGTCTCATCACAATCAATGCCAACATGTTGGTTTCGACTGTTAGCATCAAGTCAATCTTTATACTTGCTCAAATTACCGTCTACATTATACTTGTGTTTGAATAGCCACATGGAGGGAACTATGTTCGTGTTCGATGGACGGGGCACAAGTTTCCAAGTACTATTGTTACTTAAAGCATTATATTGATCAGTCATAGCTTGTTTCCAGTTAGGGTTGTTAAGAGCTGCAGGGTAAGTCCGGGGAATAGGAGATATGGAGGTTGTGTGAAGGTTGAGACGTTAAACCGGCTTGGTGGTACCAAGGCGGGTGCGAGTGATCATAGGGTGAATGGACAAAGAAGTAGAGGAAGATGTAGCCTAACTAGGAGGAGGATGTGTGTCCGGTGATAGATGAAATGTTCTAGAAAAGATATTTGGAGGGGGTCCAGAAAGACATATGATGGAGGTTGAGTGGGTGTCATTGAACCGAATGGGAAACATGTCTCATCGAAGGTGACATGTCAAGATAGGATGATTTTGTTGGTGGTGAGATCTAGACAACGGTAACCCCGATGATTTAGGGGTACCCAAGAAAAATGCATGGAGTGGAGCGAGGAGCAAATTTGTGTGTGGTGGGAAGGTGAGGTTAGCATAGACAACCGAAGACTTGGAGGGTGGCATAGTTTGGTTTTTGTTTGTAGAGACGGAAGTGCGAGATGTCATGATTGATGGCGGTAGAAGGAAGAATGTTCAGTAGGTAGGCTGCCATGTGGAGAGCTTCCGCCCAGTAAGTGGGCAGGAGATGAGCTTGAAAGAGTAGAGTGCGAATTAGAATGTTGATGGTGCGAAGCATGCGTTCGAACATTCCATTTTGCTGAGAGGTGTGAGGGCAGGAGAATAGAAATTGAATACCATTAGTTTGAAGAAGATGATGAAAAGCAGTATTATCAAATTCACCCCATTATCACAATGAAAAGCTTTGATTTCTTGGTTAAATTGAGTGCGAACAAATGCACGAAATAGTATGAATGTGGTAAGTGCGTTAGATTTAATGCATAACGGATAAACCCAAACGTAATGCGAAAAATGATCAGGGAATATAATATAATATTTTAAACCACTATTGTCCATAAATCCGAATGTATAATATCAAAAGAACCGTTAGAATGAGAAGTAGAAACAGAAAAAGGGAGTCGCACATGTTTGCCAAGTTGACAGGCATGGCAAAGAAAGGGGGAAGACGATTTATTACAAATCTCTCTTATCTATAATTAGAAAAATTTTATGATGTTATTAAATATGAAAAAAAATTGACATGGCAAAATTTCATCCCTTAGATGACTTTCCAAACATTTAATCTCAGCCATTTAAAATGCTTATGGCATCATTAAGGATTAACGTAGGCAGTTAGGATGCCTAATTACCCTTTAGCCCTAATTGAAAGATGGGATTGGCATCGGCACAGCACGTCAAAATCAGTTGTAGCGCTTTCCCCCCATTCTTAATTAGGGTTTCAAAACTCACAAATCAGATGCTGTTTTGCTTCAATGAAGGCGATGGTGATGGTGATTTTCTTGTCTTTTTATATGTATTGGTCGATGGTGCCTATTTCGGTTATTTCTCAGATTTTACCCGTTATTTCCTTATTTAGTGAATGAACTTATGCTGATTCGACTGCAAATTCACAAATGTTTAATCCATTTTTTCTTCTTATTCAATGACTATTTGTTGGTTGTGAAGTGTATTTGATTCCGATTGCACAGTTTCACCTTGATTCGAACCATCAATGGGGATTGAAATCCAAAAATTAAGGTTCGTACTCTTTTCGATCTTAGGGTTTCAGGGTTATAATAACAGAGTTTTATCGTCTTTTTTCAAGTCAGCGCATAAACTTCGAAACAAAAATTGGTTCACTTATATTAGCTTATAGCTATGAATCCATCATTGCCGCACTTTGGGAGAGCTTTGACACAAATTCAGATGGTATGGTACTATCGACAAGTTCTTATTTTATTTTTGCTATCTGTACAATCATAGCCAGTATAGGTAACATTAAATTTTTTTTTTTTTTTTTTTTTTTTACATGTGTTAAATCAATTGTGAAAATGCATACAGGATTGATAATATTGATGTGCTTCTTAAAAGTTCCTTAAGATGGTCCCTGAAGAACCTTCACAAGTGCAGTTGTAGTTGTTGACTTCAACATTCAAACCTATCCTTATGAAGCCAGCTGAAGGACCGTAACAGATGATTCAGGTATGATGTTATAATTAAAATCTTATTATTAGTTAAAACCACAAAAAGCCTTAGTCTACCTGCTTAGTGAACCTACGTATGGGCCACATTCAGATTTGGTTTCCGATTTCGGTTTTGAAATTTGAATTTCGTTTTAGTTTTACTACCCAAATCCAAACAAATTGGTGAAATCGGTATCCGAACCGTTGTTTGAAGGAGTACCTAGAATAATGGCATGCTAATCAAACTGCTTTGCATTCTGTAGGTCATGGATCCACTTTATTCCGACTAACGGTAAGTAGTGGCAAATTCGATCCAATTACTTACATACACGGTAGCCTGGGTTATAAATTTATTTCTAACTGGCCAAGTGGGTAAAACAACTATATTTACTTATATGGTTATAGGTAAAATGGGTCGAACGGATCGTCAGTCACCAAATATGTTTAACATAATGGACTAAGCCTTCCTATGTGTTCTTGGTCATACATATTCGGTTACTGGCGATGAAGTTATATTGAAAAATATAACTTTACTAATCAGTTATGGTACTAATTATGTAAAAGATCTGTAAGTTCCCCTTCACTATGTGTTCTTGGTCAGCCAACCCTCACCTGTTATGAACCGAACTTAGATTCACCTATTTTACCCAAACTTAGATTCAAAATATTTTACCCAATCTTGTCTTGACCATTCCACAACCCACCAGAACCACTGACTTTATATATATACTTTTTCATATTTATTGACACGTATTCAACCGTCTTCACTACTATTGAACGTTGAATGGTTGTTCAGGTTGGGCAAAATTCCAAATCTTACTTGCTAAGTGACAGTTAATCTCTCTAATGGGTTTGAGCTACTATTCTGCTATAAGTTTTGTACAATAGGTTTTATACCAGAGGGGGAAACCGGATATAGATATGCAAATTTTATGGAGCTTAAGCATCCTAACACACCTAATGATTGATTGGATGTGAGTATTTTCCCTTGCTAATTATTAGTAAGTTTGTGTAAAATATTATATGATTGCTTTACTTGGTTAACATGTTAGTCATGTCCTTCTAGTATAAATTAGTATTTTAGCTTATATAATTTCAATAGTTGTGTTTAATCTCAATAAAAGGGTTCAAAATACACGTTGGCATTTGAGTGATTTTTTACACCAAGGTTTACTTATTTGGACTGATATGGATGAAACAGTATAAATCAGCACATTTATATTGATGACGGTTGCTCTTCGAATAAAACTTATATCTTTTGAGCAATGTGGAACTATATATAAAAATCCATGTAAGTCAAATGCCTTGGATGAGTTAAAGGTAATGACTCAAACGTATTCAAATTGTTTATCCACCGATTGATTTTACAGTGGTCTTCTATTTCATCTATTTTGATTATGATAAAGTATTTGATCTACTTGCATTCTCTTGATAACAGTTGATATCATCTCAGCAATCGAGTTTAATAGAAGTAGTTGTCACCTTGCAACTGGTGATCGTGGGTGCCATGTGTTATTATTCAAGAGAAAATACTCACATCCAATCAATCATTAGGTGGAATGGTGTGCGTACGAGTATGTTATTTGTACTATTATGTGGAATGGTGGAAGTAGAAGGGATTTAGAGTAGACCGATTACTCAGTATGTAGGCATCCAGAGTTCCGCTACATGCTAAATACTAGAGGTTCAAGGTTTGTTTCAACTTTGAATTTTCTTATGACCGTTGTTTAAATAACTTGCATGTCTGCTAAAGGGACGCTTATCATGTTTTTTGGCTATTAATAGATGAAAATATATTTTCATAATGTATCTCCAACTTTTCATAGTCGCTTATGATAGCGTGTCTGACTTGCTTATGTGTGTTGATGTAACTTATTATTTGGTGATACAAAATATGATTCTTCTGCTAATTTGCATCTAGTGCTTGTATATATTTTCACCACTGATTTGTTAGTACTTGGTAAAATCATTAACTGACTCAATTCATAGACAGCTGAGTCAACAATATCATATTTCTTTTGGTCGAAATGTCTTTGCAACACATATGGTTAAAACGTGTCTCAAGTTATCGTTATTCCTCTGTCAGCGTTAGTGTTGACTTTACCAAATAGGTAGCAATGGAGTTGGCATATAGATTACAAAACAATTTCTTGCGAACTGTTACTAACATGATCTAATTGGAATCTTTCTATAATTTGGCAGCCCTTGCGTACGTGAATCCTCTCTTCATAACTGCAATGACCTGACCCGCTCCTACCTCTTGCTAGCAATTACTGAAGCTGAACGGGAATTCCTGAACTCCTTTGGGTGAACTGCTTTGATAATTATAACTTGTCACAGTTCATAGTCGTTTATTTTGTGTGCCTAATTTTAATGTTCTTGATATTTGTCAACTTATTATGCACATATATTGCACTACTATTACTTATATCATTAATATAAATAATTTATTAAAAATATATTTTTATTAATCATATATGATAAAATACCCGCGAATGCGCGAGTTATAAACTAGTAATACCTTTATTAGAAAGGAGTCTTCGAAAAACATCATGTCCGGGATGTTCGAGACGCCGATGCCATGTAACGGGACTAGTGAGAAGAGCCTCCCGAGAAGAGTGAGAGGTGGGTGATGTAAGTGGGTAGAGATCTCCGGTGCTATCACATTGGAGAAGCAGGCGATGCGTCGAATAATCTTTCACAGAAAAATCAAAAGGATCAAATTCAACAGAAACTAGATTATCACGGGTAAATTGATGAATGGATATGAGGTTTTTAACGATTTTAGGGGTTACAAGTACATTATGTAAATGTAACGGTCGGTGGACATTGGGTAACAAGCTATGACCGGTATTAGTGACAGGAATATTGTTCCCGTGACCAATGGCTACTGATGAATATTTGCAATTATTAAAAAACGTACTAAGATTATTAATATAGGAGGTAAGATGTGAAGACACACCCGTGTCCATGTGCCACCCGGCAGCACCGTAATCTGCAATAAATGTACTAGGATGAATAGTCTCCTGACTAAAAGAAGCGGGTTGGGTTGTGTAAAAGCATGGGGCTTGTTGTTGAGCCTGCTGTTGGGCTTGTTGTTAAGTCTGGATAATATTTAATAACTGGACTTGAGTTTATGAAGTCCAATAATTGTTTCCTTCATAATTCCACATTGCTTCTCTGGTAATTAAAGAAAAAGACGACCCTTGATTGGTGATAGTATGTTATTGTGGTGATTTGCACAAACAGAATGTAGCGACTCGACAAAATCGTCATTGACGGCGCCGTCTACTTAGGTCCCGTCACGTGGTTATAAGTCTTTAAAACAACGTTTGACCAAAAGTAAGTCGCATTCATTTCAAAAGTAAAGATGTTTCAAAGTTTACAAGGTAGTTCGACAACTAGTTACATAACAAAGTTTAAAGTACAATTGAAACATATGCGACACAATTTGAAAGTAGCCAAAAGACGCTTCACGTATGCATGAATTCTCGACATCCAAGCAAGTATCAAAAGTAATGAGCGGAAGCATGTATCACAAAACGTTCAAGGACCTGAGAAAAACATAGAAATCTGTCAACGAAAACGTCGGTGAAATCATAGGTTTAAGTAAGTAAGTACAAGTGAACCACAAGATTTGTAACATTGATATAATAGTAAACCATTCCAAAAATTGTTTCACGAGCACCCAATTATCAGTGCTTAACATTCCTTCCATAGAACCCCATCACAATAGTGTTAGAACATACACTGTTTCTCGAAAATATATTTCATTCGTAGACGGTAGCGAACCGCCTGAATGAGGGTTTGTCAAACTCATATGGCCATATAACATAAGTTCTCGCTTACTGATGTGGTAGCGGAGTGGTATAAAATACTATTAATTTTTACAAGGAAATACTATTAAATACGATACAATTTTACACAAGATATTTATTTATTTATAGAATGGATATACTTAAACCTTGCTACAACACTTATAGGCAATGTACCTAATCGTACAGTAGTGTAGTTTTTAGTAAGTCCGGTTCGTTCCACAGGGAATCTTTTTTAAACAAAGCTCAACGCTATATTAGTTTACTTTTATAAAAATACAAACATATATATAAGTAATATTATTATTATAAAGGGGGGTTTTTACCGTTTAATGACCGGTTTGTCGATTTTAAAACTTTAGTCGCAGTTAAAACCAAATGTAAAATAATAAATAAATACAAGACTTAATTTTAAGCGTAAAGTAAATAACGATAATGAAATTGCGAATAATAAAAGTGCGATAAAATAAACTTGCGATAATTAAAAAGTACGATAATTAAAAGTGCAATTAAATATAATAACAATAAAAATGCGATAATTAGAAGTGCAATTAAATATAAAATAAAGGAAATTAAATATGAAATAAAAGAATTATGCTTATTTAAACTTCCGTAATCATGATGTTTGACGTGTTGATTTTAGTTTTATGCGCATGGGTTAATTGTCCTTTGTCCTGGATTATTTAATATGTCCGTCTGGTTTTTGTCCATAACAGTCCATCAGTCATAAATATAAAGTGCGAGTGTCCTCGTCAAATTATCCTTATACCCGAAGTTAAATATTTCAACTAATTGGGGATTTAAACTGTAACAAGATTTTAATACTTTGTTTAATAATTACACCAGGATGTCGACTGAGTGTAACCCAAAGTTTTAATATTTTGTTATCAATTATACCAAGTGTCCTTTGTACATAATTTCACCCCTGTTTTAATTATTCTAGTGGCTATTAATCCATTCCCGTGTCCGGTTAAATGAACGATTATTCGTACATATAAATACCCCGCCCATCGTGTCCGATTGAGTGTATATGGTAATTTATAGGGACGCCCAATTGTAAATCTTTATATTAACATTAACAAACTATCATTTAGTTAAACAAATATAAAGCCCATTAATAGCCCATAGTCTAATTTCCACAAGTGTCGTTCTTTTGTCCAAACCCCAATTATGGTACAAAGCCAATTACCCAATTTTAGTAATTAGCCCAACATCATGATTACTTCGTTTTAAATAAGCATAATAATAACTTAGCTACGAGACATTAATGTAAAAAGGTTGAACATAACTTACAATGATTAAAAATAGCGTAGCGTTACACGGACAGAATTTCGACTTACACCCTTACAACATTCGCTAACATACCCTTATTATTAGAATTATAATTAAAATTAAAATATAAATTATAAATATATATATATATGTTTTACGTATGAGAAAAGAGAAAGATGGATGGATATTTTGGTTCACCAAAGCTCGATTTTTATAGGCATGTGGGATGGAACTGGGGCTCATGCGATCGCATGGATTTATGCCTTCCAGGCCATGCGATCGCATGGCCAGCTGGGGAGGCTCATTTTTGGTTGTTTTCTTCTGCCGACGGTTTTATAAATAATATAATATATTAAATAATTATAAGAATTATTTAAATATTATATTATATTTATGTGCATAGTTGACTTGTAATTTTTATTCCGTTGCGTCGAGCGTTGAGAGTTGACTCTGGTCCCGGTTCCGGATTTTCGAACGTCCTTGCGTATAATTTAATATCTTGTACTTTGCGTTTTGAATCTTGTACTCTTGTAATTTCAAGACGTTTCTTATCAATAATTGGAACCTCTTTGATTGTATTTTGTACTTTTGAGCTTTTTGGTCGTTTGCGTCTTCAATTCGTCGAATCTGTCTTTTGTCTTCACCTTTTATTATTTAAACGAATATCACTTGTAAATAGAACAATTGCAACTAAAAGCTTGTCTTTCTTGAGGAATAATGCTATGAAATATATGTTCGTTTTTAGCATTATCAAATATTCCCACACTTGAGCGTTGCTTGTCCTCAAGCAATATCGTCTTGAAATATTAGAATCACTTCTTTATTCTTCACACTTTGTACATCAGTGATTTCTATACGGCGGTATAAACAATGATAGTAACGATAGAATCATGGTTAAAGGTGGGTGTGTCATCCACAGTTGCCTCGGGTTTAGGTCAACGACACTTGCAATCAAATAGCCGATTTACTTTCGGTTTCTAAAGCAAAGTGCACATTTGAAAGGCGGTTTACAGTCCCACATGACTATGAAAATGTAGATCCTTAAGAAAATTGGATCTTTATGAAAATATTTGATCTTTTGAAAATTCAATCTAGCTTTTACCCTAGATAAGTTTTCCGGAATAACCCTTTACCGGTGTTTGCAAAATATTTTTGTGGGTTTGGTGGGTTTTAGATTTGAAAATTTTAGATCAAAACTTGCGGTTTTGTGTCACCCACTTGCTAACCTTGTATTTGGAAAGCAACACGTCCAGTTTACTTGTCCCGTATATTACCTTTCGATAAACTACCGTCCGGTTGTAAAGGAAAGCGTTGAACAAGCAACTGTTAAGGCAATGTCCCCTGACATGCTTTTAATTATGGTCTATAACGTGTCGGATGCAATTACTATCCTTGGTAGGAGCAATAGTAAAGCTCACCCTTATGATTTTTCGGTCTGGCACAAGGTCCTGTCTTTGACCATGCTATGCAACCACCGTTCTTACGGTTGACACCCGATTTGGTTCAGGTGACCTAATGTAACATCCCAAACCAATACGCGACAAAAACCATTGTAAATTTGTGACACAAAAAAATTTTTTTTGCTGGCTGACCATCTGCGCGCCGCGCGGACACCCTTGCGCGCCGCGCAAATACGGGCTGTCCCCGGTGCACTTTAATGCGAAAAAGATGAGGTACTTCCCGACACATTTAGCCCAAACGCTTTTAACCGTACATTAATTTATGTAAAACTAGCACATAACTAAGGTATGAACGAGTTTTACAAAGTGGGGCCCACACGTGCCCAAAATACCACTAAGTGTAAAATACAAATAAGAGTTTCGACCACAAAAAGTTTAATTGCCAAACGACACAATGAGCGTGGTGTTTGGGGTTAAACTACCCAAGCCTCGGTCAAACTCCAAGCCATAAACCAAAAGCGCTTCCTAATCATCAAAGCGGGAAACTCAATCCAAGGTAATGCCCTTACCCTTATCCACACACGAACCTATAAAGAGGTAAACAACGAGAGGGTAAGCAAAGCTTAGTGAGCAAAATAATTATACATATACATATATAATCTACCTACTTGCATCACTTACACAACATCATACCCGGTTTAACATTTCGACAATCATACAACAATACTATGCATATACCATAAACCGCAAATCCACGAGTAGCTAATAATACAATAGCATACGATTCATAATTAAATATATTCAATACATAATTCACGCAACCTTGGTTAACCAATTCGAACAAGGGAAACGGTACTTACAAGACCGTTGGAGTTCATAACATCCGCTAGTGTTACTTACACACCGCGTAATCACTAATCCCCCGGGTGATGTCTTGAACACCGCGACTAACTCACCCTTACGACAATGTGGCGTCTTAAACACCGCGACGAATCCACACTTCATTCAATACAATGAGTGGTGTCTTAAACACCGCGACAATTCCACTCCCATGACAATGTGGTGTCTTAAACACCGCGACAATACCACATGTCAATTAAACAATGAGTGGTGTCTTAAACACCGCGACAATACCACTCGTCAAACATACTATGAGTAGTGTCTTAAACACCGCGACAATACTACTCGTTACCTAGAATGTGGTGTCTTAAACACCGCGACAATTCCACATTCGTACACACAAATAAATACATTATATACGTACACGCATAATTATTCCACTCACCTTAGCGCCAAGATGATGATTATGCACTTCCGATCTTCAAAGCAAACGTACCTAATACATAAGTACACATTCAATTACGCAACTAGTGGAATTAACCACAATACTTACACTTGAGCATTTAATGACCCAATATGCATTAAATAGCTCGACTATACCAAAACCGCCCATAAATGGCCAAGACTCAACTAACATCAATAAAGCTAGTGAATTAAAGTCTATTAACTTCAACTAGCATAAACTTAGGGTATTTCATGCCCATTTCACCCCATTAGGTCAACCTTGACTCATTTGACCCATTTTCAAGTTTTTCATCATTTATAAGAGTGCTAATGACTAGCAACTCGATTCAACACTTACAAAACCTCAAACACATGAATAAACCCTAGGTTAACACCCTTTGGGTCATCTTTTACCAATTTAACCCAAACTAGGTCAACATTACCCATCTTGACCCATTTTAATACTTAACCCTAAAATTGGGTCAACTTCACCAAAAACCCTAACTCTTAACATTTAAGGTCTTCATACACATTTAATCACTAGGTTCCAACACAAAACACTAACATTAACCAACATTGGTCCATTTTGACCCATTTGACCTAATAAAAGTCAATACACTCATTTTGGGTCATCTATACCCAAATAGCACCCATTTATACATCAAGCAAGTGTTCTAACCAATTATTAGCCAATTAGGGTTTCTTAACATCAATTAACACTTTTAAAACCCTAGCTAACCCATTATCGAGTCTACATGACCCAATTTACCCAAAACACCCAATAATCACTAATAAATGGGTTTGATGTTCACCATAAACCCTAACTCTAACCCTTTCACAACATTATACTAGGAAATCAAGATTAGAGCTTACCACCACAATCAAAATGTAGCTAGGAAGTAGATGAACAACTTTAGAACTTGAACTTTAGCAAGAAACCTCCTTCTTCTTCTTCAAAATGGGATCTCTCTCTCTAATATCCCACTCTCTCTCACTAAAATGAATTGGGAGGATAAGGTTGGTGAACAAGGGAGTAATTGAACTCCCAAACTACTGATCCAAGCATTAAATCCGGCCTTGAAGTGAATTTACCGAAATGCCCATCGTTTAAATTAAATAAAACAAGGAGAGCTGTCACCAGCGTTTTGCGCGGCGCGCCCTCCCTTTGCGCGGCGCGCAACCCCCTGTTTCCAGCTACGTTTCCATTTTAAACTACATAACAAAACTCCACAACCCGGTTTACTATTTAAGCATTATATATAATATAATTACACGGGTCTTACAACTCTCCCCCACTTAGAATCGATCACGTCCTCGTGATCCATGTCACTTAACCACCCGGAACCACGCTCTATGGTACTTAACAAACGTTACGATCCGATTTCCATCACAAAATGTATTAACCCACCGGATGTCCCAAAAGTAAATACACATTTGCACGCATCCCAAAACGTGCAATACACACAATATCCGAAGTCTATAACGATAACTCAGAATACGCGAGAATGCCACGTACCCTTAGCGTACCCTTACCTGGTACAATGCTAAAACAACCAAAATTTCAACCCAAGGTCAACAACCCAAACGATGAAGACCGGACAAAAGAGAATCCTTACGGATAACACCTATTACTTAACATTCTTAGTAGCGCGCAACCACGACTAGTTCACAACTATCGTAAAATCGTAAGCAAGCGACCAAAAACCGCTGATGTCGAAAACGACTATTACTCACCACCATGTGCACAAAACGGCTAAGTGGACAATTTACACGGGCAATTAACATCATAAACCTACATGTAACCACCTTGTAGTACACAATAATGGCCATTGTGTAACTATCACTCAAAGTATACGAGAATGAGGCATCGTGCCCTTTCTCAAAGTCCCATCATGCTATTCCCAAAGGTAACCAAACGGCTAACACAATCGAGCCAAGAACCACCCATATTGCGCATAGGCACAACAATAATCCCCTAGAAGAGAATCCGGTACGCACATCCCTTAACCGAGGGACCTTACCTTACTTGTCGAATACGTCAATTATCTCCCAATGAGATTTACCACATTACCACCTTGGTGATAATTTAAACCCAAAACTATAAGCACAACTTATTCCAAATTGTACTTTTACCACCGTCGACCAATGTAGGTCTCAACACTAGCTTCGTATCCATACGAGCATCATCCAAAGTAACAATACAATAGAGCACCTTCGTGCGAGGGTACAACTCCCCCACTTAAGACTCCGTTCCGTAACTACATAGTTGAATAATAGCATCCCGTGGGAGGTCCACTTATCCACATACACAATCGATGTCCTCATTGGTCATAGTCCTTGAATTCTCGCGAATTGGTCCTCAACAATAAATCCCGACGATAAAAACATACCCACTTTCACAGAAAGAGTGACCACTAACCTAACAACTAATTCGCCAGAACGCATTATCGAAATTCCTATAAGAGAGACAAGATTCACCCGTCTTGCATCTTTTAATACGCACGTCACCAAAACCTTGCTCCAACCCTGAGCATACGAAGGAATCTAACCTAAACTTAAACGCTTTAAACGAAGAGTTTACCACGATTTACACAACCTTGCACTTGCAAAAATCCCATTGCTATAGCTCATCAAATTTCCACCTGGTCACTCATGTACTTAAGGGTTTCTCCCCGGTACCCTAAGTACAATGTGACCGCACACCATTGGAGTCGGACACCACGCTAGTACGTATGGAAGAGGCACCTAACGTCGCGTCCCGAAGACTCCATTACCAACATTTATCTAGATCAAACACTTGGTCTTAATGGTTCAATCCACCCGACGAACCTCATGGCTCATCAATTTCCACACGAAAACGAGCACGCTCTAACATCCAAAACCAAAGTCCGTCCCCATGGCTTGGTAGAAAACATTTCCCAAACAGTAAGGAATGCTTGGTTGCACCAAGTCTTACACCCTGCAGTCGACAATCCCAACTCCAACGTAGGGTAATTCCATTAGGAACGCTACCCGTAACAATACCATGTATTTACACTAATGCATTCGCCCCTAGGTTGCACCTTTGTGAGTCGACGACTCGGGCGCCGACCTAGTGTACCATCATAGAAATTCCTAACCCCGCACCCATAAGGATACAAATGGGATATATGCTCACTCGAGACAAATTTAGGCCTCGAAACGAAATTTAAATCTCTAAATTCACAATCGGATCCATCGGCGCACCACAAGTAATAATAAAGCACATTTGTATCGAGAATGAATACCTGAAGTAGCATTATTGGACTTCTGTGCTTCACCATCCATCGAGTACTCGCGCTCCAACCTCTTAACCCGCTCAGCAAACGATTCAGAGCATTCCGACTTTCGGTGTCCCTCCTTTTGGCAAATAAAACACTTGATCGTGCTCGAAGCCATATTTGCACAATCGCGTGTCATATAACCTCGTTGTAGATGATCATAACTCGTAGGCGCGAAATTCCCCAACTTACAATCCCTTTTTGCAATCAATTTAGGACATTTTGACTTTTGGTGCCCTTCCTTCCAACAGTAAAAACATACCTTCTTGCCCAACGGGCACTCGCGAGCCTTATGTCCCCATTACCCACATTTGTAACACTTTAGCCCACCGGGGCCTGACGCTCCCTTCTTCATGCTACTAGCCACCTCAATTACACTTCTACTTTGATTAATAAACAACTCGGGACACTCCGACCTTCGGTGTCCCTTCCTTTGACACTTGAAACATATGTCGTTTTTAGGAGGCGCATTCGTGCAATCACGCGACAAGTGACCCTTTTCAGCACAATTATAACACGTAGGTGCATGGCCTCCCTTACACTTCTTCTTCACGTTTTCGACGCCTTCAGGCGCACTTCTTGTCCTCTTACCAGGAGCACGTGACTCCAACCTTGCAAGTACATTCTCATCGCCACCACCTCGAGGTTTAGAAAACCTCTTCTCAAACTCTTCCCTTACAACCTTAGTCACTTGGTCTCGGACCATTTCGGTTACTCGTCCTTCGATTGACTCTTTGACCACTTGGCCAACTCCGTTGGCGAAACCCGAGACACGTTGTCCAATCGCGGCTTCAACCATTACCGCTAATTCGTTCTTCCTTTCATTAGTAGGCCCTTCCGTTCCGTATTCATCTTCCGTCTTCATTCTTAAGAAATGAAATAGGTTAACCAATGGAACGAAAAGACATAACACGCATGTATATACATATACATATACCACACTACCCCATCTTGCTCGACAATCGTCGTACATTGCTTGTTTGACACGATTTGCACCCGTAGTAATGGTAGCTAGTCATTACTACGCGAGCACGTCGCATTATCTTGCTAGTACAACGTCTATCTCGCTTGATGATTGCTACACAACATGAACAAATAACACATGATTAGTTCACATGAACCTATGTACTAACCAAGTCCCGGTCCGACCCAAAGTCCTACAAGTCCCGCACAATGCACACACAAAAGTCTAAGTCTAGGCGTCTATCTCAAGTCACCTAAATCCCTTAGACCATGCTCTGATACCACTTGTAACATCCCAAACCAATACGCGACAAAAACCATTGTAAATTTGTGACACAAAAAAAAATTTTTTGCTGGCTGACCATCTGCGCGCCGCGCGGACACCCTTGCGCGCCGCGCAAATACGGGCTGTCCCCGGTGCACTTTAATGCGAAAAAGATGAGGTACTTCCCGAAACATTTAGCCCAAACGCTTTTAACCGTACATTAATTTATGTAAAACTAGCACATAACTAAGGTATGAACGAGTTTTACAAAGTGGGGCCCACACGTGCCCAAAATACCACTAAGTGTAAAATACAAATAAGAGTTTCGACCACAAAAAGTTTAATTGCCAAACGACACAATGAGCATGGTGTTTGGGGTTAAACTACCCAAGCCTCGGTCAAACTCCAAGCCATAAACCAAAAGCGCTTCCTAATCATCAAAGCGGGAAACTCAATCCAAGGTAATGCCCTTACCCTTATCCACACACGAACCTATAAAGAGGTAAACAACGAGAGGGTAAGCAAAGCTTAGTGAGCAAAATAATTATACATATACATATATAATCTACCTACTTGCATCACTTACACAACATCATACTCGGTTTAACATTTCGACAATCATACAACAATATTATGCATATACCATAAACCGCAAATCCACGAGTAGCTAATAATACAATAGCATACGATTCATAATTAAATATATTCAATACATAATTCACCAACCTTGGTTAACCAATTCGAACAAGGGAAACGGTACTTACAAGACCGTTGGAGTTCATAACATCCACTAGTGTTACTTACACACCGCGTAATCACTAATCCCCCGGGTGATGTCTTGAACACCGCGACTAACTCACCCTTACGACAATGTGGCGTCTTAAACACCGCGACGAATCCACACTTCATTCAATACAATGAGTGGTGTCTTAAACACCGCGACAATTCCACTCCCATGACAATGTGGTGTCTTAAACACCGCGACAATACCACATGTCAATTAAACAATGAGTGGTGTCTTAAACACCGCGACAATACCACTCGTCAAACATACTATGAGTAGTGTCTTAAACACCGCGACAATACTACTCGTTACCTAGAATGTGGTGTCTTAAACACCGCGACAATTCCACATTCGTACACACAAATAAATACATTATATACGTACACGCATAATTATTCCACTCACCTTAGCGCCAAGATGATGATTATGCACTTCCGATCTTCAAAGCAAACGTACCTAATACATAAGTACACATTCAATTACGCAACTAGTGGAATTAACCACAATACTTACACTTGAGCATTTAATGACCCAATATGCATTAAATAGCTCGACTATACCAAAACCGCCCATAAATGGCCAAGACTCAACTAACATCAATAAAGCTAGTGAATTAAAGTCTATTAACTTCAACTAGCATAAACTTAGGGTATTTCATGCCCATTTCACCCCATTAGGTCAACCTTGACTCATTTGACCCATTTTCAAGTTTTTCATCATTTATAAGAGTGCTAATGACTAGCAACTCGATTCAACACTTACAAAACCTCAAACACATGAATAAACCCTAGGTTAACACCCTTTGGGTCATCTTTTACCAATTTAACCCAAACTAGGTCAACATTACCCATCTTGACCCATTTTAATACTTAACCCTAAAATTGGGTCAACTTCACCAAAAACCCTAACTCTTAACATTTAAGGTCTTCATACACATTTAATCACTAGGTTCCAACACAAAACACTAACATTAACCAACATTGGTCCATTTTGACCCATTTGACCTAATAAAAGTCAATACACTCATTTTGGGTCATCTATACCCAAATAGCACCCATTTATACATCAAGCAAGTGTTCTAACCAATTATTAGCCAATTAGGGTTTCTTAACATCAATTAACACTTTTAAAACCCTAGCTAACCCATTATCGAGTCTACATGACCCAATTTACCCAAAACACCCAATAATCACTAATAAATGGGTTTGATGTTCACCATAAACCCTAACTCTAACCCTTTCACAACATTATACTAGGAAATCAAGATTAGAGCTTACCACCACAATCAAAATGTAGCTAGGAAGTAGATGAACAACTTTAGAACTTGAACTTTAGCAAGAAACCTCCTTCTTCTTCTTCAAAATGGGATCTCTCTCTCTAATATCCCACTCTCTCTCACTAAAATGAATTGGGAGGATAAGGTTGGTGAACAAGGGAGTAATTGAACTCCCAAACTACTGATCCAAGCATTAAATCCGGCCTCGAAGTGAATTTACCGAAATGCCCATCGTTTAAATTAAATAAAACAAGGAGAGCTGTCACCAGCGTTTTGCGCGGCGCGCCCTCCCTTTGCGTGGCGCGCAACCCCCTGTTTCCAGCTACTTTTCCATTTTAAACTACATAACAAAACTCCACAACCCGGTTTACTATTTAAGCATTATATATAATATAATTACACGGGTCTTACACCTAATGAATTCCAGGTGAATTCCTAGGATTTTACGTTCAATGGTAATGAACGTATTAAAAATAGGGTTTTCAGAAAACAAATCGGTTTGTAATTTTGATCAAAATATTTTCTCGTTCAAGCTCGAGTTTAGCTATCATTGAATTCCATGAGTTTGAATTCTCAATCTTTAAGGTCAATCTCTAGGATTGAGTAATATCAGTCTTAAAAGCTGATTTTTAATCTTTAAGGAGATTATCCTTTCTGGGGATCTGATTCATTAGTCTTATCCAGCTAATTTGCATGGTGCCCCCCCATTGTACGAGATAAATCCTTCTCATGGTTAGGATAAATCTGACCACTTGGTGACCCTGTTTAATGCTGAGGTCCGTGGATTTCCTGCTGATTTTAGAGATGACTTTTCTAGATTTTTCGTCAACCTACAGCTGGTCTGGACGACAACTTCTTGACCTAAATCAAGAAGCGCGTGTCTTTTTCGGAAGACTTTACTTCCTTTTTAATGATGGAATTGATTCATCGTGTATATCCATCTCTTCTTTTCTTTCATCGGGTAAAATGGTTTAGTTTAGTCCAAAGCAAAAGTATTTTCAGTTATTTGTTACAGATATATGTGACATATGTTTAAGATAACTTGGTAAATTTTTCCACACTTGGCTTTTATTTTCCTTTTTATCGTCCTCTATTCCATTTTAAATGAATTTCAACATTTTGGTTTGTTTCTCAATTTATGTCCTTTCCGAGGTTACAATAATTTCGGTGTTAACACCTAGTTTTATCGTTCATAAATATGTATAAACATGATTTTGAGTTCATTTAATTGAAAATTTGAAAAATTTTACTAGAATTGGGTAGTCAGTATATAAGACTAGGGCTGTTCTTTATTATCAGAGAGCACTAGATTCTAATACAACTACTGCTTTACTAGTATTTTTAATGGTAACCAAGTGTATAAAGTAAAAATTTTTAAAATCCGAAAGAATTTAACCCCTTCCCACACTTAAGATCTTGCAATGCCCTCATTTGCAAGAAATCAGTAACAATTTAAATTATTGAGGGTGATTTGTGTGAAAATGATTAAATTTTACCAAAGTTTCCAAATATATTGGCGTTTGTTTGCTGAATGATAAATGGTGCATAGCATTTGTTCATTTCGTCTGTTGTTACATCACATTTATTTGTCATCTTGTAGTCAAAATTAGTAGCTTTTGCTGAACTTAATGCCAGTCTTTGAAAATGCGCTGTTTTACCCTGTTTTGAACAATTGACAATATACATACATACAAGTAAAATCATGCATGGCAATTTGAAATGGGACTTAATATCCCACTTTCAAATTCTAAATATGAAATATTAGTACACAATAATAATAAAATAATAAAAATTACACAAATTTATCCAATAACATAAGTTTAAACATGAAAAAGTCAAAAGATAAAAACATAATAATCATAAAAATAACCAAAACTAAATCAGTCTGGATAGGGGTTCCAGTTCATCTCATCGGGTGGGTTCCATTGTTGGTTATAGGTGTTCTGATAGGCTTGGTCATAGTCATACCGGTTAAAGGGTGGTCGGATATCGGGGCTATGTGGCGGAAAATGAGCAGGTCGAGTAGGTACATAGTTATTTGGTACCTGATATGATAGCTGGCTCATGATTTGGTGCTGATGAACTAACCAGCTATCGTGTTGGCGTCGCCTATAATCCTCGTATACTCGCTCGGAGTTCCACTGCTCATACATACTATGTCTTGCCGCGTTCGTCATTGCTTCCTCATCTATACGAACGTGGACGTCAAGAATAGCATCTCGAAAGACATCCCTAATGTCTTCCGCCTCCTCCATTTCCTCGTCTGAGCCTCTCTCTACCTGAGGATGAGATCCCTCATAGGGTACTGCCTGGTTACGTCTACTTTTCAATACCTTAGCACCCACATAAACTTTCAATCCTAAGGGCTCAACCTGTTCTCTACAAATCTGTAATGGACCCCCTTGGTTCCTATCAACACCTAAATACTCTCCAATGAGAGTAACAAAAATACCTCCTCCTATTATACTCCCGTCCTGCATTCCCTCTACCATTTTAGATAAATAAAAAGCAACACAGTAAGGGATATTGACAAAGCTTCTAGGATCCCGAATACACTTTAGGTAGAATAAATCATATAAGGTAATTTTTTCTTTATTATGACCTCTTTGTGTAATCGAGTTAGCCAAAAATCTATGAATAATACGAAGCTCGGCTCTGTCAATATGTGTATAGGAGTGTCCTCCTGCTCGTGTAAAAACATCAAAATGTGACATACGCCTCCAAATGGCGTCAGCGTCAAAGTTACTATCTACCCGTTCACCATAATGAATCAAGTTTGTACAATCGGGTAATAGAAACTCACCAGGAGTATATATCTGTAAGGCCCTGGCCATGTCCAGCATGGACATTCTGTACATCCTACCGCCAAGGATAAACCTAAGAAATCTTCTATCATCTATCCTAACTATATTTGTATCAAGTGATACAGTACTCATCAACTCAACACACCATTCCTTATATACAGGTCTACGAATGGTGAAAAGACGTTCCCAATCTGTAAAAGAAGAACTGCCATACCTTTGAACTAAAATCTGTCTAACACGGTCAGCTAGATGGACCGTTTCCAAAGGGGCCCAATCAATTACCCTTGGCACCTCTACATTTTTTGTTACCAATTTGAATTTGTTCCTTTGATATGTCTCGTAATCTCTCCATCTTCTATCAAATCTCAGATTAGGATGTAGAGTGTGCTCAGGAATCGTTGGGAATTCTACTGGCGGCCTCATTGGGAATACTATGAATTCATCAACAAACTGTACTGGATCATAATAAGGTATGTGCTGATCAGGCTGTTGTTGTTCCTGTTGCGGTTCTTGTTCGTGTTGCATTTCTGGTTCTGGTTCTGGTGCTGGTGCTGGTCGTCTAGATGATGATGCTCCTGAACCTCCAGTGTCGGCTCTCTGTAAAACACATTAAATACACAAATTGTGCATCCAAATATGCATTAGTGTTAGCAAAATAACAACTTAAAACAATCACTATAACATGTTAAATCAAAATTAAACTTATACACATTTTCACAATTTTTCACAATTCTACACTTTTCAAATAAGCACATATGAAAATGTATACAAAATTCATAAGCATTTAACTCAAATAACATGTCAAAATATTCATTACTAATAATTAAACAAGTCTCAAATGGCAAATATATCAAATAAATCAAGTTCATGAATTTTGGACTTAAAAAGTCCACTTTAATCTTCAAAACTCATGTTTAGGATCATTGTTTGGATCATTTAACTATCTAAACATGTTACACTACTCAATTTAGCAATAATTCATGACAAAAATCGGCCATAACCTGTTTATATCAAAAAGCCCCAAATTGCTCAAGAACACAAACCCTAGATTTCTAAAAATTTTGAAGTTTTTGGCTTCAAATCATGTTAAATAGCATCAATCTAGGTTATACATGCATAAAATACTAACAATTTAACACTAATTACACTAGAAATTAACAAAATTGCATTAGGTAAAAAATTGGTAATTATCACAAAAACTAGGAATTTATAGAGTTTAGGGGTGTAATTTTTACCAATTTGCTGAGGAATGAGAATCTAGGCATGATTAGAGCAAGAAAAATGACGAATTACGGTAGAAAAAAGGCGAAAATTGGTGAATTTTTGGGTGAGTTTCGTGAATGTGTGTGTGTTGTGGATGAAGAACAGACCCGCTGCTGTTATTTGTTTCTGACCTGCATTTGGTCCCCATGCGATCGCATGGGTTCCTAGTGCAAACCCCATGCGATCGCATGGGGTGCCGGCTACAGTGTTTTCTGCTTTTTTTTTTTTATATAAAACCTTATGCTTTATAAAACTTATAATTAATTAAATTTTAAAAATTTTATTTTCCTTTAGGAGCGAGGGCGTTTCAGATCGTTGTCCTAGTCTGTCCCTCGACAAAATTTTAAAATTTGTCAAATCAAAGCGCGGTTTTTAAAAGTAAAGATTTTTGGGTTTTTTTTATGTTTTTGGCATACTTTAATTCAATAAGATTAAAAATAATGATAATAAAAGTTCTCGTCCCTCCCTCGGGTAAAGCAATTTCGGTTCAAAGACCTAGTCTTCAACTTACGAAGAATTTTGAAAATCATATTTTTAACTTAATGAGATAAAGTAAATTTTTGTTTTTAAATTCACACAATTTAAATATAAAATTCAAAATTAATATTAAAAAATCACACCAAACTTAAAATTTGAAATGCATAAAATTAAAAATTCATATTTTAAAAATTAAAAATTCACACCAAACTTAATTAAAAAAATCAAATATTTACAATTTTAAAAATATTGTTTTTTTTTTACAAAGTTTACAATATTAATTTAAGATTTAAATATTAATTTAAGATTTAAATATTAATTTTAAAAACATGGTAAAAATAAAATTAAAAATCTTTTTGGCTTTTTATCCCACTTTAATCAATCAAATATTATCAAAAATATGCGCCCCTCTTTTCGGTAAAGTAATTTCGGTTCCAAGACCTAATTTAACTCATGACGAATTTTTGAAATATTTTGGGTTGATTGATTAAAGATATTTATACCTTAAGAATAAACGTTAAATTTCGCAGTGATGTAATAAATTTTTGAATGATATCAATAATTTCGGTCGCCAAACCTAATTTTATTTAATACCAATTTAATACTTTTTAGCGAACAAATTAGCGTTTATTATCAAAAGGTTAAAAATAAAAAAAATAAAATAAAAACTGTACAAACATACCTGTGAAATAGATTTCTTAGTTATATGATCTATCCCATTCATAAGATAGTCGGTTTAATTGGTTTTCCATAGCTACATAAGCGTAACCTCGAGCATTCAGTGTCTTTTCTTCTAAACATATGAACGGTCCGTCTCTGCATAAAGTAACAAATTCGGTATTTGAATAGGTTTGATTATTTGAACATTTACCTCCATGTGACCATTTTCCGCATTTGTGACATCTTTCTAGGTGTCGTGCTCTTCTTTTCGCTGCGGATTTTGATTTTCCTTTACCAAATTGTAACTTATTTTCTTCGCATCTGGATTCTTTTCTAACTCCGTCCATTCTTTCTCTGATTACTGATACTAATTCACTCGGGAGTATGTCATTATTACGTTTAGTGATCAAAGCGTATAGCATTAGACCATGGTTTAGTTCACAGGCAGTCTTCATTTTGTAAAAACCTAAAAAAAAATAAAAATTCAGAATGGGGGGAGAAGACTAGTTCTTTAGGGTCTGCTAGGGAAAGACCATTCGGGTTTCATTTTCGAGAACTACACGAAAACAGACAATCTAACTCTAACAGAATTACATATTATCCTTTAAAGACTTGATTCTCCCCACACTTAGTTAGCTGTGGTGTCGAAATTGTGATTAACTTCGTTGTCGACTTCCATCGGACCATGTATGTAATGTTTAACTCTGTGACCATTAACTTTAAATTCCATCCCATTTGAATTTATTAATTCTATCGTTCCGTATGGGAAAACTCTTTTGACTATGAATGGTCCAGACCATCTTGATTTCAATTTTTCAGGAAATAGCTTGAATCTTGAATTGAAAAGAAGAACTCTGTCTCCTTCTTTAAATTCTTTTGAACTTCTGATTCTTTTATCATGCCATTTCTTCGTTCTTTCCTTATAGATTAACGAATTTTCGTATGCTTCATGTCTTAATTCTTCTAATTCGTTTAGTTGACTTAATCGTAGACGTCCAGCTTCATGTAAATCAAGATTACATGTTTTCAAAGCCCAAAATGCTTTGTGTTCAATTTCTACTGGAAGATGACATGCTTTTCCATAAACAAGTTTAAAAGGTGTGGTTCCAATTGGAGTTTTGTAGGCTGTTCTAAAAGCCCAGAGTGCATCCTCCAATTTAATGGACCATTCCTTTGGATTTGATCCTACGGTTTTCTCTAGAATACGTTTTAAAGCTCGGTTGGTATTTTCAACTTGTCCACTTGTTTGTGGATGATATGCGATGGAGATTTTATGAGTTACTCCATATCTTTTAAGAACTTTCTCAAGTTGATTATTACAGAAATGAGTACCCCGATCACTTATTAAAGCTTTCGGTGTTCCAAACCTTGCAAAAAGACGTTTTAAAAAGTTGACTACAACTCGTGCATCGTTAGTTGGGAGAGCTTGTGCTTCCGCCCATTTAGATACATAATCAATGGCTACGAGTATATATAGATTATTATGAGATTTTGGAAATGGACCCATAAAGTCAATACCCCAAATGTCAAATACTTCACATACTTGGATGACATTTTGTGGCATTTCATCACGTTGACTTATTTTTCCGGCCCTTTGACATGCATCACAGGATTTGCAAAGAAGGTGTGCGTCTTTGTAAATTGTAGGCCAATAGAATCCAGCATCATAAACTTTTCTTGCTGTTAGTTGAGGCCCATAATGCCCTCCTGTTGGTCCTGTGTGACAATGGTTTAAAATTTTACTAGCTTCATCTCCAAATACACATCGGCGTATTATTCCATCGGGACAACTTTTAAACAGATGTGGATCTTCCCAGAAATAGTGTTTTATATCACTGAAGAATTTCTTTCGTCTTTGGTACGATAATCCTTTTTCAAGGAATCCACATACTAAATAATTTGCATAGTCTGCAAACCATGGGATTTCTTTATAATCTATCTTCAATAGATATTCATCAGGAAAGTTGTCTTGTATGGCTGATTCATTTAGAACTTCTAATTCGGGATTTTCAAGACGAGAAAGATGATCTGCGGCGAGATTTTCTGCTCCTCTTTTATCTCGGATTTCAATATCAAATTCTTGTAAGAGTAAGATCCAACGGATTAATCTTGGTTTAGCATCTTGTTTCGAAAATAGGTATCTAAGAGAAGAATGGTCGGTATAGACCACCGTTTTTGCTAGAACGAGATATGATCGAAATTTGTCAAAAGCAAAGACAATAGCAAGGAGTTATTTTTCAGTAGTTGTATAGTTCGTTTGTGCTCCTTGTAACGTCTTACTAGCATAATATATAGGTTGAAATCGTTTTTCAATCCTTTGTCCTAAAACGGCTCCCATTGCAAAATCACTTGCATCGCACATTAGTTCAAATGGTAGATTCCAATTTGGTGTTATCATGATCGGTGCATTAGTGAGTTTCTCTTTAAGAATATTAAAAGATTTGATACACTCATCTGAAAAGATGAATGGAGCATCCTTTTCTAGGAGTTTATTCATAGGAGTGGCAATTTTAGAAAAATCTTTTATGAAACGTCGGTAAAAACCGGCATGCCCTAGAAAACTCCTAATTCCTCTAACATTGGTGGGATGTGGAAGTTTAGCAATTACATTTACTTTAGCTCTATCCACTTCAATTCCTTCTTTTGAAATTTTATGTCCAAGAACGATGCCTTCTTTAACCATGAAATGGCATTTCTCCCAATTAAGAACTAGGTTTGATTGTTCGCATCTAAGGAGCATTCGTTCCAGATTAACTAGACATGATTCAAATGTATCACCGAAGACTGAAAAGTCATCCATGAAAAACTTCCATGCATTCTTCTATCATGTCGTGAAAAATCGCCATCATACACCTTTGAAAGGTTGCAGGGGCGTTGCAAAGTCCAAATGGCATGCGTTTGTAAGCAAAAGTACCATAAGGGCACGTGAATGTGGTTTTCTCTTGATCTTCGGGTGCTATTGGAATTTGAAAATATCCGGAAAATCCATCTAGAAAACAATAGTAACTATTTCCGGCTAATCTTTCCAACATTTGATCTATGAAAGGTAAGGGAAAGTGATCTTTTCTGGTGGTGTCATTTAATTTTCTATAATCAATACACACACACCATCCTGTTACAGTCCTAGTAGGAATAAGCTCATTTTTCTCATTTGTAATGACAGTCATGCCACCCTTCTTAGGCACGCATTGAACTGGGCTTACCCATGGACTATCAGAGATTGGATAAATTAGACCTGCGTCTAGCAGTTTAATAATCTCTTTCTTAACTACATCTTGCATATTAGGATTTAGGCTTCGTTGGCGTTGCACATACGTTTTATGACCTTCTTCCATAAGGATTTTATGTGTGCAATACGAAGGACTTATTCCTTTAATATCATGAATCTTCCATGCAATGGCTGGTTTATGAGCTTTCAACACATAAATGAGTTGTGATTTCTCATTTTCAGTAAGAGAAGACGATATTATTACAGGTAATTCAGATTCACCATGTAAATAAGCGTATTCCAAATGGTTTGGAAGTGGCTTTAACTCTAATTTCGGAGGTTCTTCTATCAATGATTTGTATCGATATCTGTCTTCTTCTTTTAGCATTTGAATTTCTTCTGTTGTTGGTTCATATCCATTAGCTATAAGTGTAGCTAACATTTCAGCTTCATCAATTGGTTCATTACCTTCTCCTAAAGAACATTCTCCTGTTCCTTGTAATTCTGGAAATTCTTCTAATAATTCTGCATGTGCATCTATAGTTTGAATATAATAACATGTATCATCTGCAGATTGTGGTTGTTGCATTGCTCTATCAACTGAAAAGGTAACACTCTCATCCTCTATACTTAGGGTCAATTTCTTACCGAACACGTCTATCATTGCTTTAGCCGTGTTTAAGAATGGTCTTCCTAATATGAGAGGAACTTGAGAATCTTCTTCCATGTCCAAAACAACAAAATCTACTGGAAATACTAAATTACCAACTTTAACTAGCATGTTCTCCATTATCCCTCTAGGATATTTTATTGATCTATCGGCTAGTTGTATGCTTATTCTGGTTGGTTTCAATTCTCCAAGGTCTAGTTTAGACTATAGTGAATACGGCATTAGATTTATACTAGCACCTAAGTCTGCCAATGCTTCTATTGAACTAAGACTACCCAGAAAACATGGAATTGTGAAACTTCCTGGATCAGATAATTTTTCTGGTATCTTATTCAACAGCACTGCTGAACAATTAGCATTCATAGTAACAGCCGAGAGCTCTTCCATTTTCTTTCTATTTGAGATTAGATCTTTCAAGAATTTAGCATATCTAGGCATTCCTGAAATCACATCAATGAAAGGAAGATTTACATTTATCTGTTTAAACATATCCAAGAATTTGGATTGCTCGGCTTCAAGTTTCTCTTTCTTCATTTTACTCGGGTAAGGAAGTGGTGGTTGGTATGGTTTAACATAAGGTTTATCCTTAACTGTGTTATCTTCATTAACCTTTTCAACTACCGGTTCTTTTTCCTTATCTTGATCAGGTTGTGGTTCTTGTGGAGTAAGAATAGTTTCATCAGAATTTACAGGTATTTCAGGTGGTTTAAGTGTTGTACCACTTCTTGTAGTAATAGCTTTAGCTGTTTCATTCCGGGGGTTAGCATTTGTATCACTAGGTAGACTTCCCAGTTTTCTTTCACCTATTAACCTTGCCAGGTTACTTACTTCTTGTTCCAGATTTTGAATAGAAGCTTGTTGATTTCTAAATGCTTGAGCATTTTGTTCATTGGTTTGTTTCTGAGATGTGAAAAATTGCGTTTGAGTTTCAACTAGCTTCGTCATCATATCTTCTAAATTCGGCTTTTTGTCATCGGTTTGTTGTGGTGGTTTGTTTTGAAAATTAGGTCTTTGCTGATTATAAGTATTATTGGATACTTGTTGATTGGTAGGACCTTGTTGGTTGTTGTATGGAATATTTCGGTTATAATTCTGGTTTTGATTGTAAATCGGTCTTGGCGGTTGATAATTATTCTGATAATTATTTCCAGGCCTTTGGTTTATGTATGAAATATTCTCTCTTTGTTCCATTGTTAATTCAATACTGAGACAATCTTTTGTCAAATGTGGTCCTCCACACTGCTCACAACTAATTCGTATTGAGTGAATATCTTTAGTCATCTTTTCCATTCGTCGTTCCACAGCATCTATCTTTGCGGAATTGGAATCTAAGTCATGGCTAGAATCGGCTCTAGCTGCTTTAGATGATCTAACGATGTCTTTTTCTTGGTGCCACTCATGTGAGTGGGAAGCAGTATTATCAATAATTTTGTAAGCATCAGTTTCGGTTTTCTTCATAATTGAACCACCAGCTGCTATATCTATGTCTTTCCTTGTAGTGATGTCGCATCCTTGGTAGAATATTTTTACTATTTGACAGGTGTCTAAACCATGTTGCGGACACCCTCTTAACAACTTTCCATATCTAGTCCATGCCTCATATAGAGTTTCATTCGGTTTCTGTGTAAACGTAACAATTTCTGCTTGAAGTCTTACGGCTTTAGATGCAGGAAAGAATTGTTTAAGAAATTTTTCAACTAAAACGTCCCATGTATCAATCGCCCCTTCAGGTAACGATTCCAACCAATCTTTGGTTTCTCCCTTTAAAGTCCAGGGAAATAACATGAGATATATCTGTTCATCCTCCACTTCTCGGATTTTAAATAGTGTGCAGATCCTATTAAAGGTACGTAGATGTTCATTTGGATCTTCCTTCGGTGCACCACTAAATTGGCATTGATTAGTCACCATGTGTAGAATTTGTCCTTTGATTTCATAATCTGGCGCATTAATGTCTGGATGAGTAATTGCGTGACCTTGGCCAGTGCGTTTAGCTCTCATTCGGTCTTCCATACTTAAAGGTTCCAGATTCTCCATAATTGAATTTGTTGAATCGGAATCACTAGATGATTCTGATTTAATGGTTCGTTCCTCAACAATCTCTGTTTGAATGATTGGTGGTTCTGGAGGAAAGTTCAGTGGTTCAGGATCTACGAACCGTTCCTGAATATTCTCCGGATTCTCAATTGTGAGGTCGGGTTCAAAAAATGGATTATCGGAAATTTGAACTGAAGTACTTGGTCGACTGGATGATGATTCTAAAGAAAAATCAACGGCGGTAATATTTGCTAAATGTCTTGATCTAGTTACAGGTGGTGAACGTACAAAAGGTGGTGAACGTCTTGCTCGGTGCATTCACTGAATATCCTATTAGTTTTTAAAAGGAAAGAAAAATTATAATAAGTTATCCAACCAATAGACTTTTCTGATTTTGCCCACGTTTCGAATAGCCAAAAGATGCAGCAGAGGGGCAGGATTCGTTTGGTCTCAATATAATTGAGGACTGTTTGGCTCCAATAACCCGGTCCACGTACAAATCCAACTATTACTACGAACCAGAAAATTTTGATGTCTATCAATTTAACCACTCAAAATAAATTTTCGTAATTTTAAGAAATTTAGATAAGAAGTAGAATAAAAATCTATGTCCTAAAACTAGAATAGCGAGAAATAAGAAAGAAAAAGAGTTCGTCGAAAAAGGTCGAAAAAGAAAAATGGTTGAAAAATAAAAGGTGACGGAAAAATAAAAGAAACTTATAAAACTTAAAAATACTTGACTAACCTAACCTTATTACTACAACTAACTTAAAATTATAATCGCAAATTGAAATTACTAATTGGAATGATAATTGATACATAGGTAAAAGTTGTCTAAAAATATTAAAGCTTACAGGAAAAACTAAATCCCAAATGGAAATATCTTAAAAAGAAACTAAAACTTAAAAAGGCGTCGCAAAATTCTAGAGTACCTAAATCCTAGTCTAAAGAAAAAGCACTTAAGGGATTTTACGGCAAATCCTAAAAATCTAGAAATAAAAATAAATATGGCAAAAACTATGACTTAAAACTAAATACGAGCGAAAAATACAAAAATTACGCTAAAAGAGTACAAAATATAAAAATATACTAAAAATTGTAAAAAGTATAATTTTTATAAAAATATTATTTTTATATTATTTATTTTATAAAAATATTAATTTTAAAATTTAATTAAACTAAATAAACTAAATATATAAATTAAATAATAAAACTAAACTTAATTAATATTAAATATAAAACTAAATAGGGTTTTATAATTATAATAATAAATAATACCCGTAATTAATGCTGATTCAGGGCTA
This sequence comes from Rutidosis leptorrhynchoides, assembly GCF_046630445.1. Classification (NCBI taxonomy): domain Eukaryota; kingdom Viridiplantae; phylum Streptophyta; class Magnoliopsida; order Asterales; family Asteraceae; genus Rutidosis; species Rutidosis leptorrhynchoides. Next base: position 247,475,937 of record NC_092338.1, on the reverse strand, counting down.
CAGTTGGCGTGTCAGCAGGGCTCATGCGATCGCATGAGTCCTCAGTTGCCCATCCATGCGATCGCATGGGCTAGGGTTTCGGGCCAAAAGCTGGGCTGCTACAGTGTTCGGGCCGAATTATTTTTTTTTTTTCTGTTTTTGCTGTAAAATATAAAATATATTTATTAATTAAATAAAATTAAATGGAAATAAAGAAACTTTATAAAACTTAAATATTTATCAAACTCCTAAAAATATTTATATTTTTGTTTTTCTTTTTATATTTTCGAATATTTAAAACGTATTTTTACAAAAACGAATTTTAATAAAAGTAAACTAAATTTTTTTTTTTTTATATTAGCGTTGCGCTTCCGGCGTTTAAGAGATCCCCGGCAGCGGCGCCAAAAATACTTGATGTGGTAGCGGAGTGGTATAAAATACTATTAATTTTTACAAGGAAATACTATTAAATACGATACAATTTTACACAAGATATTTATTTATTTATAGAATGGATATACTTAAACCTTGCTACAACACTTATAGGCAGTGTACCTAATCGTACAGTAGTGTAGTTTTTAGTAAGTCCGGTTCGTTCCACAGGGAATCTTTTTTAAACAAAGCTCAACGCTATATTAGTTTACTTTTATAAAAATACAAACATATATATAAGTAATATTATTATTATAAAGGGGGGTTTTTACCGTTTAATGACCGGTTTGTCGATTTTAAAACTTTAGTCGCAGTTAAAACCAAATGTAAAATAATAAATAAATACAAGACTTAATTTTAAGCGTAAAGTAAATAACGATAATGAAATTGCGAATAATAAAAGTGCGATAAAATAAACTTGCGATAATTAAAAAGTACGATAATTAAAAGTGCAATTAAATATAATAACAATAAAAATGCGATAATTAGAAGTGGAATTAAATATAAAATAAAGGAAATTAAATATGAAATAAAAGAATTATGCTTATTTAAACTTCCGTAATCATGATGTTTGACGTGTTGATTTTAGTTTTATGCGCATGGGTTAATTGTCCTTTGTCCTGGATTATTTAATATGTCCGTCTGGTTTTTGTCCATAACAGTCCATCAGTTATAAATATAAAGTGCGAGTGTCCTCGTCAAATTATCCTTATACCCGAAGTTAAATATTTCAACTAATCGGGGATTTAAACTGTAACAAGATTTTAATACTTTGTTTAATAATTACACCAGGATGTCGACTGAGTGTAACCCAAGGTTTTAATATTTTGTTATCAATTATACCAAGTGTCCTTTGTACATAATTTCACCCCTGTTTTAATTATTCTAGTGGCTATTAATCCATTCCCGTGTCCGGTTAAATGAACGATTATTCGTACATATAAATACCCCGCCCATCGTGTCCGATTGAGTGTATATGGTAATTTATAGGGACGCCCAATTGTAAATCTTTATATTAACATTAACAAACTATCATTTAGTTAAACAAATATAAAGCCCATTAATAGCCCATAGTCTAATTTCCACAAGTGTCGTTCTTTTGTCCAAACCCCAATTATGGTACAAAGCCCAATTACCCAATTTTAGTAATTAGCCCAACATCATGATTACTTCGTTTTAAATAAGCATAATAATAACTTAGCTACGAGACATTAATGTAAAAAGGTTGAACATAACTTACAATGATTAAAAATAGCGTAGCGTTACACGGACAGAATTTCGACTTACACCCTTACAACATTCGCTAACATACCCTTATTATTAGAATTATAATTAAAATTAAAATATAAATTATAAATATATATATATATGTTTTACGTATGAGAAAAGAGAAAGATGGATGGATATTTTGGTTCACCAAAGCTCGATTTTTATAGGCATGTGGGCTGGAACTGGGGCTCATGCGATCGCATGGATTTATGCCTTCCAGGCCATGCGATCGCATGGCCAGCTGGGGAGGCTCATTTTTGGTTGTTTTCTTCTGCCGACGGTTTTATAAATAATATAATATATTAAGTAATTATAAGAATTATTTAAATATTATATTATATTTATGTGCATAGTTGACTTGTAATTTTTAGTCCGTTGCGTCGAGCGTTAAGAGTTGACTCTGGTCCCGGTTCCGGATTTTTGAACGTCCTTGCGTATAATTTAATATCTTCTACTTTGCGTTTTGAATCTTGTACTCTTGTAATTTCGAGACGTTTCTTATAAATAATTGGAACCTCTTTGATTGTATTTTGTACTTTTGAGCTTTTTGGTCGTTTCCGTCTTCAATTCGTCGAATCTGTCTTTTGTCTTCACCTTTTATTATTTAAACGAATATCACTTGTAAATAGAACAATTGCAACTAAAAGCTTGTCTTTCTTGAGGAATAATGCTATGAAATATATGTTCGTTTTTAGCATTATCACTTACACCCGGCAAGTGTAACTAATGATAATCGAATTGAGGATTTTTGTTCAAACTCGTATGTAGAATGTTTGTTTTCATGTACTTGTGTTCACTTAGTAAAAAGGAACGTTTATGTTTTCTCATCCCAATTGTAAGTTCAAAAGAGTAAAAGTGGGACTATGATCTCACCTTGAGTGCACGTATGTAAAAGTACTTCAACAAGTAAACGTGTGCAAGAACGAATGCTAGTCTTGACCTAAACAAATAGGTTTGTATCAATATCGGTAAACACGGTCGGTCAAAGTGTTCAATTAGTCCTATGGCTCGTTAAGACTCGATTATAATAGCATGTGAATCAAATTGTCATGTTTCATGCAAAGTACAAGTATAAAAGCATGTTGGAATGATCGCATAAGTATTTGGTTAAGTTTGATTAAAAGTCAACTTTGGTCGGGTCAAAGTCAACGAAAAGTCAACACGTTCGGGTCGGGTCCCGAACTATTTTTCTGAGGTTTTTAATCATATATAATCATGTTAGAATAAGTTACATGTGAATCGGAGGTGCGTAGCATAGCAAACATTTTTTGTAAAATGGTAAAACAAAACAGAAACTGGCAGTGTAACTGGAAGGCGTCCAGATTTGCTGGACGGCGTCCAGCATTGAAGGCCTGGACAGTGTCCAATAATCTGGATGGCGTCCAGATTGGTATGCAGACCCTGTTTCTGCTGCAATAATTAAATGCACGAACCAAACTTCAAACATTCCCAATTTATGACCCGCAAACAACCAAAACATGTATCTTATATCATCGGGAAGGTATTTTGACGAGGAGAACAGCTAAACACATTTCAACAAACAATATAATACTTGCAATAACCCAAAACACATTCAATGCTCATCATTTAATGCATTCAAGTTCATAAATGCAATTCAATGATTCGGGCAACCAATTTACATGAAAGATATACCGTTTCGAAGATAAATAAACATACAATACAACTAAACACTTACTAATAACATCTCATGTCATTAAAAGCATCAAAGGTTCATTTCAAGTTCATCAAACCCTAACCCAAATCCACCAAAAACAATAATCAAGTTTATGAAGTTTTCTAAAGCAACCTACACATCAAATTGAAATGAACATTAAATCATCCAAAACTCAAAATCAAACACACACTTTTCATGTTCATGCTAGTTACACTAAAACAATGAGATCGAGCATATAAATCATATATTCATGTTAGACTTGAGCCATAGACACTAATTAACAACTTTATAAGTTAAAAACATCAAGAACACAAAATCTAGTGATTTTAGAAAGTTACCCAAATGTAATGAAATCGGTATGGAATCGAAGAGGAAGTTGCAAGGATTCCAAAAATGCAATTTGTTTTGATGGACACTTGCTAGAACGAAAATAGATGATGAATCTTTGGATTTGGAGTTTGAGAGAAAATGGAGGAAGTAGTAGAGAGAAAGAGATGGATGAATGGATGAGAATGAATGTTGACCACTTTGACCTAGTAACATCTTTGGTCATTTGGCAAGTCTAGTCCCTCTAGTTTCATTCGGGTGCGTGAATTACCTAAACGAGATAATTTAAAACGCGTATTAGCGGGAGATGTTATAAATATATAACGGACTTTAAAATGAATAAACGGAAAGTAAACGGAAAAAGGCGGGATGTTACATTACCTACTCCTTAAAAGAAATTTTGTCCCGAAATTTAAGTAGGCGTAGTAGTCGTTGTTTCTTCCTCGGGATTTTGCGTTTCTGAATTCTCGAATAGATGAGGATACTTCATTTGCATTTGATCTTGTCTTTCCCAAGTAAACTCGGGTCTCCTTTTGGCGTTCCAATGGACCTTGGCAATTGGAATTCGGCTTTGTTTTAACATTTTGACGGAAGTGTCCACAATTTCAACCGGTTCCTCCACGAAATGAAGTTTTTCATCAATGGTAAGCTCTTCGAGAGGGATGACGACATTGGGTTCGGCAAGGCACTTTTTCAAGTTGGATACATGGAAAGTAGGATGAACGGAGCTCAATTGAGGCAGAAGATCTAAACGATAAGCAACGGTTCCAACACGCTCCAAGATTTCGAAAGGACCAATATACCGCGGATTTAGCTTCCCGTGTTTCCCGAAACGAATTACACCTTTCCAAGGTGCGACTTTTAACATTACGCGATCACCGACTTGAAACTCAAGGTCGTTGCATTGTTTGTTGGTATAACTCTTTTGACGACTTCGGGCCGTCCTAAGCCTATCTCGAATTTGAACGATCTTCTCGGTTAATTCTTGAACGATTTCGGGTCCAGTGATTTGTGTGTCGCCTACTTCGGCCCAACATAGAGGTGAACGACATTTTCGGCCTTATAAAGCTTCGAATGGAGCGGCGTTAATACTCGCGTGATAACTATTGCTATAGGAGAATTCAGTGAGAGGCAAGTGCTTATCCCAAGCTTTTCCAAAGTCGATAACACAAGCTCGTAGCATGTCTTCCAAAGTTTGAATTGTGCGTTCGCTTTGTCCGTCGGTTTGTGGATGATATACGGTGCTCATGTCTAAACGCATCCCCAACGCTTCTTGTAAGGTACGCCAAAATCTAGAAACAAAACGGCCATCTCGGTCAGAGATAATCGATAAGGGTACACCGTGTCGGGCTACGATTTCTTTAATGTAAAGGTGTGCGAGTTTCTCCATGTTGTCGGTTTCCTTCATGGCTAGGAAGTGCGCGGATTTAGTGAGACAGTCAACAATAACCCAAGTAGTATCATAACCGGCAACCGTCTTTGGTAGTTTGGTGATAAAATCCAACGTTATCCTTTCCCACTTCCATTGTGGGATTTCGGGTTGTTGAAGTAGTCCGGACGGTCTTTGATGTTCGGCTCTGACTTTGGAGCACGTTAGGCACTTTCCAACATAAGTAGCAACGTCCTTTTTAATGTTCGGCCACCAATATTGTTCTTTGAGATCGTGGTACATCTTATTGGCACCGGGGTGAATCGAATATCTTGACTTATGGGCTTCGTCTAAAATGAGGCTTCGCAAGTCCCCATAACTAGGCACCCAAATTCTTCCGGCGAAATATCGGAGTCCGGTTTCTTTAACTTCAAATCGAGAGGTGAGGACGTTCAAGTGTTCGAGAGAGATGTTTTCATCCTTGAGAGCCTCGTCTTGGGCTACACGAATTTGACTATTGAGGTTGGTGTGAATGGTGATGTTTAAAGCTTGGACACGAAGAGGCACCACTCTTTCCTTTCGACTTAAGGCATCGGCTACTACATTTTCCTTCCCGAGATGGTAACGAAGCTCACAATCGTAATCATTTAAAGTTTCAATCCACCGTCATTGTCTCATGTTTAGTTGCTTTTGATCGAAGATGTGTTGAAGGCTTTTGTGATCGGTGAAGATGGTACTTTTGGTTCCATAAATATAGTGTCTCCACATTTTAAGTGCGAAGACAACGGCTCCGAGTTCGAGATCATGTGTCGTATAGTTCCGTTCATGAATTTTGAGTTGTCGGGAGGCATAAGCAATGACTTTCTTTCGTTGCATCAACACGCAGCCAAAACCATGTTTCGAGGCATCGCAATATACAACAAAATCATTATTGCCTTCGGGAAGTGACAAGATAGGAGCGGTGGTTAGCTTTGTCTTCAAGATTTGAAATGCGGATTCTTGTTCGGTTGACCAAATGAATTTCTTTCCCTTGTGAGTTAACGCAGTTAGAGGACGAGCAACCAAAGAGAAATCCTTGATAAATCTACGGTAGTATCCGGCGAGACCCAAAATTTGACGAATGTGAGTAGGAGTAGTATGAGTCTCCCATTTACTAATGGCTTCGATTTTCGTGGGATTGACTTTAATACCTTGATCATTTACAACATGACCAAGAAATTGAACTTCCTTCAACCAAAAGTCACACATGGAGAATTTGGCATAGAGTCGTTCTTGTCTCAAGAATTCAAGCAGAAGTCGGAGATGTTGTTCGTGCTCTTCTTCGCTTTTAGAATAGACCAAGATGTCATCGATGAACACAATAACGAATTTATCGAGATACGATTTGTACACGCGGTTCATAAGATCCATGAACACTGCCGGTGCATTAGTGAGACCAAATGGCATAACAAGAAATTCATAACTACCATAACGAGTTCGGAAAGCGGTTTTGGAGACATCTTCCCCCTTAACCCTTAATTTATGATAACCCGAGCGGAGATCGATTTTCGAATATACACAAGACGCTTGTAGTTGATCAAAGAGGTCATCGATGCGAGGAAGAGGATATCGGTTCTTAACCGTCAATTTGTTTAGTTCACGATAATCAATGCACATTCGTAGGGATCCGTCTTTCTTTTTAACAAACAAAATCGGAGCGCCCCATGGTGAATGGCTCGGTTGGATAAAACCACGGTCAAGTAGTTCTTGGATTTGACTTTGCAATTCTTGCATTTCGGATGAGGAAAGTCTATATGGTGCACGTGCTACGGGTGCGGCTCTCGGAATAAGATCGATTTGGAATTCTACCAGTTGATGAGGTGGAAGACCCGGCAATTCGTCGGGAAATACATCGGAAAAGTCACTAACAATTGGCACATCATCGATATGCTTCTCATCGGACTCGAATTTCTTAACGTGGGCAAGGATTGCAAAACAACCCTTACGGAGTAGTTTTCTAACTTTAAGGCACGAAACGAGGTTGAGTCCGGTGCAACTCTTATCGCCATAAACAATCAAGGGTTCACCATTCTCGATAGGAATTCGGATTGCGTTAAGATCACAAAGGATGTGAGATTTCATTTTGGCTAACCAATTCATACCTATTATTACATCGAAGCTTACTAGTTCCATGGGTATCAAGTCAATTTCAAACTCATTACCCAAAATGTTTAACGTACACCCCCGGTAATATGTGTCGGCACTCAATAGTTTCCCGTTGGCCACTTCAATGGTATAAGTGGCATCTAATGGAAGTGGTGGAGTGCTAAAAGAATGCGTCAAAGTCTTGGATACAAAGCATTTATCGTCACCCGAATCGAATAAGAAAGTAACATAAGAGTTGTTGAGAAGAAACGTACCCGTGACTAATTCATTGTCATCTCGGGCTTCCTCGGTGTTGATGTTGAAAGCTCGGCCGCGCGTATTGAGGTTGTCTTTCTTCTTTGGGCATGCATTTCTATAATGGACAGTTTGGCCACATTCGTAACAAGTGCCCGTCTTTGGTGCATTGGGCCCTTTTCGAGCGACGGGGGCGACACTTTTGCACTCATTGGCCTTATGACCAACTCCTTGGCACCGATGGCAAATTAGCTTGACACATTCACCAAAGTGATGTTTGTTGCATTTGTTGCAAAGAGGTAGGTTTCCGGCATAACCCTTCTTGCCGTCGAAGGTGAAAGGCTTCTTGGCAAAGTTGTTGTTGCTTGATTGGGGGGCTTCCCATTTTCTTTTGTTGTTACCCGACTTATCCTCGACTTTAGGTGCCAGCACTACAATTTCGTCTACCGTTTCTATCAATTTGCGGGTCATGTTCAAAGCTTCTTGATGATTAGTGGGTTTGGATGACATTACCCCGTGTTTGATGCTCTTTGGAAGACTATCCATGTAAAGTTTAACCCTTAAAGCTTCGGGGTTCACAAGGTTTGGGCACATCAAGGCTAGTTCGGAAAATCGTTGATTATAGGCCTTGAGATCGTTTCCGAATGCCTTTAAAGTTCTTAGCACTTGTTCGAGCCTTCGAGTTTCTTCACGAGGGAAATATTCAACGATCATCTTTTCCCTTAAGTCGGCCCAAGAGAGGGCGTGAGCTTCATCGGTACCCACCGATTGTACATAGGTGTTCCACCATGTGAGGGCGACACCGGCAAAAGTGTGAGTGGAGTATTTGACCTTATCTTGGTCTCGACAACTGCTTATGCTAAAGACGGCCTTCGTTTGTTCGAACCATTGAGTGAAAGTAACCGGTCCCCCGGTCCCATCAAAAGTATGAGGTTTGCACCCCATGAAGGCTTTGTAGGAGCACCCTTCGCTTGAGTTACCGGCCCCTTGATTGTTGTTGTTGTGGTTGTTGTTATTGTTGTTGTTGGAGGAGTGACCGGCCATGGCCGCATCCACGGCAGTGGCTATCATCTGTTAAAGGGCTTGTTCGGGAGTCTCATGGCGTGGCACACGGCGAGGAGGCATTGTTCCTTCAAAACACAAGAATACCGTTGATTAGTATTTTCAATAATACTAATCATGATATGGAATAAGGATAGAGAGAAATTTTCCTTGACTCGCCTTAAATTCTCTATGCCATAATGTCGGAACGTTCATATGAGTCACCGTAATATAATCCCGAAAATTATAATACCCTAATTCATATGTGCATTCGACATTATTTCACTAAGTCAAGGTGGCGTGTCAATCAAATTAAACAACGTGCGATTAAGATGAATTAAGAGTAGATATGAGTAGAAATGTTCGAGTATAAATGCACAAGTAGTCAAGTAATTTCTACTTCAAGTCTATATGCCGGTTGTAGTCTAGACTCACAAATGTACCCTATGACTCGGGATTTACACCAATGAACTCTAAATCCCTACAACCAACGCTCTGATACCATCTGTAGCGACCCGACAAAATTGTCATTGATGGCGCCGTCTACTTAGGTCCCGTTACGTGGTCATAAGTCTTTAAAACAACGTTTGACCAAAAGTATGTCGCATTCATTTCAAAAGTAAAGATGTTTCAAGGTTTACAAGGTAGTTCGACAACTAGTTACATAACAAAGTTTAAAGTACAATTGAAACATATGCGACACAATTTGAAAGTAGCCAAAAGACGCTCCACGTATGCATGAATACTCGATATCCAAGCAAGTATCAAAAGTAATGAGCGGAAGCATGTATCACAAAACGTTCAAGGACCTGAGAAAAACATAGAAATCTGTCAACGAAAACGTTGGTGAAATCATAGGTTTAAGTAAGTAAGTACAAGTGAACCACAAGATTTGTAACATTGATATAATAGTAAACCATTCCAAAAATTGTTTCACGAGCACCCAATTATCAATGCTTAACATTCCTTCCATAGAATCCCATCACAATAGTGTTAGAACATACAATGTTTCTCAAAAATATATTTCATTCGTAGACGGTAGCGAACCGCCTGAATGAGGCTTTGTCAAACCCATATGGCCATATAACATAAGTTCTCGCTTACACCCGGCAAGTGTAACTAATGATAATCGAATTGAGGATTTTTGTTCAAACTCGTATGTAGAATGTTTGTTTTCCTGTACTTGTGTTCACTTAGTAAAAAGGAACGTTTATGTTTTCTCATCCCAATTGTAAGTTCAAAAGAGTAAAAGTGGGACTATGATCTCACCTTGAGTGCACGTATGTAAAAGTACTTCAACAAGTAAACGTGTGCAAGAACGAAAGCTAGTCTTGACCTAAACAAATAGGTTTGTATCAATATCGATAAACACGGTCGGTCAAAGTGTTCAATTAGTCCTATGGCTCGTTAAGACTCGATTATAATAGCATGTGAATCAAATTGTCATGTTTCATGCAAGGTACAAGTATAAAAGCATGTTAGAATGATCGCATAAGTATTTGGTTAAGTTTGATTAAAAGTCAATTTTGGTCGGGTCAAAGTCAACAAAAAGTCAACACGTTCGGGTCGGGTCCCGAACTATTTTTCTGAGGTTTTTAATCATATATGATCATGTTAGAACAAGTTACATGTGAATCGGAGGTGCGTAGCATAGCAAACATTTTTCGTAAAATGGTAAAACAAAACAGAAACTGGCAGTGTAATTGGACGGCGTCCAGATTTGCTGGACGGCGTCCAGCATTGAAGGCCTGGACGGTGTCCAATAATCTGGACGGCGTCCAGATTGGTATGCAGACCCTGTTTCTGCTACAACAATTAAATGTACGAACCAAACTTCAAACATTCCCAATTTATGACCTGCAAACAACCAAAACATGTATCTTATATCATCGGGAAGGTATTTTGATGAGGAAAACAACTAAACACATTTCAACAAACAATCTAATACTTGCAATAACCCAAAACACATTCAATGCTCATCATTTAATGCATTCAAGTTCATAAATGCAATTCAATGATTCGGGCAACCAATTTACATGAAAGATATACCGTTTCGAAGATAAATAAACATACAATACAACTAAACACTTACTAATAACATCTCATGTCATTAAAAGCATCAAAGGTTCATTTCAAGTTCATCAAACCCTAACCCAAATCCACCAAAAACAATAATCAAGTTTATGAAGTTTTCTAAAGCAACCTACACATCAAATTGAAGCTGGTGATACTAGGAACACATTTAATACTTGCACTTCACCATAACAACAACATTAAATCATCCAAAACTCAAAATCAAACACACACTTTTCATGTTCATGCTAGTTACACTAAAACAAGGAGATCGAGCATATAAATCATATATTCATGTTAGACTTGAGCCATAGACACTAATTAACAACTTTATAAGTTAAAAACATCAAGAACACAAAATCTAGTGATTTTAGAAAGTTACCCAAATGTAATGAAATCGGTATGAAATCGAAGAGGAAGTTGCAAGGATTCCAAAAATGCAATTTGTTTTTATGGACACTTGCTAGAACGAAAATAGATGATGAATCTTTGGATTTGGAGTTTGAGAGAAAATGGAGGAAGTAGTAGAGTGAAAGAGATAGATGAATAGATGAGAATGAATGTTGACCACTTTAACCTAGTAACATCTTTGGTCATTTGGCAAGTCTAGTCCCTCTAGTTTCATTCGGGTGCGTGAATTACCTAAACGAGATAATTTAAAACGCGTATTAGCGGGAGATGTTATAAATATATAACGGAATTTAAAATGAATAAACGGAAAGTAAACGGAAAAAGGCGGGATGTTACACAGACTTTGGTGATTATATGGTTTTGTAGCCACCAAAAGAAAATAAATAAATAAAAAACGAAATTAAATGAGAAAATAAAATAGGCAGTGGAACAAGGTTTTATCGAATTGATGGTGAGATAGAAATTCTATGTGCGGTTGATTAAAGTGCTTACGAAACCAAAAGATAAGAATATAGTTTTTAATAATTCCTTCTATATCTTGCTTGGGGAGGAATACAGAATATTATTATTGGAGAAAAAAATAGAGACAAAAAAAGGAAGATAGGTGATGGGCTACAATTTAGGAATCGCAGATTGACATTAATAGTGGCAAACGGCGGCAATGGATACCAGTAGTTGTGGATCGGTAAAAGTGCAAAACAATACTTCAGAATAATAAAATAATTGTTGATTGAGGAAGGTAACGCTGATGAGTTTATGCAGGTTAACAAACGATTTTTTTTAATGAAGCTGTTTGATAACTGCGATTTATGCAGGTCAGGATCAAAACCCTTCTGATACCATGTTAAGTAGTGGAGAGATACAAGTATAGAATTGATATTATTGATATTTTGTGTGTCACAATTACAAAGCATGATGACCAATATATAGAACATGAATAAATAAACCTAATGAACAAGACATAATGGGCCCTTATAGATTGAGCTAACTAATATAGGCTAACAAACTTCAAGATTTTCAAATTGCTTTAAAATTTTTCTACAAGACATATATATTTCTTCATGGATGTGTCTTTCGCTTCAAATGTTCTGTTTACCTGTTGTACTACTATTTGTGAGTTCACATACTCTCGTAGTATTTGATTCCCATCTCAACAGTCATTTGCAACCCTGATAATAACGCTTCTTATTCTGCATCATTGTTTGACACATAAAAGTTAAATTTTAACGCATATGTATGTTCCTATCCATCCGGATTTGTGAGGACTAAACCGACTCATACTCCTTATTCGCTAGACGCATTATATGTGTGTAGTTCCCATGCCCGATTTTTTCATACAGGCTCTCTATGATCCGTTATGAAAACAATAACGATACTCTACGGCTTTGTAAGGATATGAATTGTAGTTGGGGTTTGCTGTTTGTACGTAAGAAGACATAGCTTCGTAATTGATATTTGAAAAACAGATAGATATCGTGAAACAAGTAGATAATGATATAGGATATATATGTACGTAAGTTGTTGAATGAAACAAGAAGATTATTTATTTTTCTCTCTACTCAATGATTCGTAAAATCAAGCAAAGGCCTATCCCCTTTTGGTTACATGAATGGGTATTTATATACCACTAATCCTATTCCTTATATAATTATGATTTCTTAAAGGATAGACTCCTAAACAAATAGAAGTCTTCTTATTATTCTTATTATTATTATTATTATTATTATTATTATTATTATTATTATTATTATTATTATTATTATTATTATTATTATTATTATTACTTCTACAAGATGTAACATTTTTTGTTAGAATTGGAACCCAACACAAATTTGAATCCAACTCGTATTACTTGTTTCTCGGATTCGGCTACGGATCACTCCTCCCCTTCTCCGGTAGAGACGACTAGCTCCTGCTAGTCCTTTATTTCCGTTGATGAATACTTTCTCAAATTACAACACGCACACATTTTAATTCTTGTTATAACGTCCTGGTTGTTTATTTGAAGCTTTCTTAGCTTCTTTATTTTTTCTTTTAATAGATCTTTACCCAGGATTCTTGAAGCTAGATCACTATCTTTACAACCCTTTTCTTCGAAAGCGATTGATCCTAACTTCTCATTCTCTATAATCGAATTCCCGTACAGCTCCATATTTAGATGATTAGAATTGGCAACTTGTTGAATCTTGCGTTTTACCGCCTGGTGAGGTGGTAAGCTAATGGGTTTATCAAACTGAGAAGAGTAATGCTTACTCAATTTGTTTAATTTGCTAGCGTTACCATCACAAGATAATTTTAGAATTAACCCTTTAGGTTCTTGTTCAACAGGTCGCAATGCTAGGAGTATAAAACGTTTTGAAACATTGATTACTCTTTTTATGTGACTCGAGGTAACTACCTTTACACCTTGGTTCACTTTGTGATTCTTAATGATAAAGGTTTTTCCATCTTTCTCAAGTTTGTGTTTTTGTTTTTGTCTATAATAAACGGCATTCCGTTCCCATAGATACGGACTGCCAAAATTGATTTGGCATATATCTAATTGGACGACTTCACAAACAATTTCATCAATGAACTGACTAGTGATAGTGAAACACAACTTACATTGTAATCGGACTTATGTATCATTCCCTTTGTGAATCCAACCCAGTGCGTAGGGTTCGGAATGCGGAATGGTATCTAATCCCAACCGAGCCACTAGGTCCGCTGAAATTAGGTTCTTTTGGCTGCCCGTATCGATAATTGCGTCAACCAACTCTTGTTTAACTTTGACCCATAGCGTGAACAACTCTTCTTTTTGGTTAGCCTCACCTGAAGTATTAATTGGCGCATGATGTTGACCTGCTATCAAATTTTAGTTTTTATCAACCTCATCCACCTTGCCTAATTCCACAATTTCATTAGTCATGGTGGTTGAGGTTGTCCGTTTTTCTTTCTCTTTAGCCCACTTCTTTGGAAATAATTTCGGATAATGGCGTATCCTAGGGGATACACGTATATAAACACCATTTTTATATAGAAAAATGGATCAAAGAGCACAAAAGATAACAATATTTGGCGGTTTTTAGCATTTGTCGCTCAGCGTTCGGTAGGCCGTCCAACGTCATGGGTAAGCCATGCAGGCAGCTTCTATGATTAAGCCCTTATACTAGGCGCGTGAGTAGCACGCAGCCACGTCATCCACATCAAAGTCGGTTCCGGATATCTCGCACAACAGATTTAATCAGTGATTGACACGTGTACCCCGAGAATTTCGGTCATTATGCGCCTATAAATAGATCCCCTGGGTCACTGCATTTATCATCTGAACTTCAGTTAGAGATAAGTACACTTTCTCTCTCACACAGTTCTTTCTCACTCTAAATGCACATTAGCCTCTTAGCAGCAATACGCTAGACGGATCAATTACAGATTGATCGATCCCCATACTGATTAAGGCCACCCCACAGATCTCTCATCCGTGTTCCGGGTCTGCAGAGATTATTTCTCGAGGGCAAACATCAATCGGCATCATACGCTCCACGCTAAGTAGATATTGTCTTGTACTGGTACCTTACAGCCGCTACACGAAAAATCATACCAACAAATGACGCCATCCGTCTCAAAGACCAGCAAAAATACCAAGAGCATGAAGGCAACTGAAACAACCTCAGCAAAAGCATCGAAACAATCAATGAAAACATCATTAAGAACTTACTAGTGGATCAGCTAACTCTTGAAGAATCTTCAAACGAGGAAGAAGATCAATTGCACACTGGTGCAGCAGAAGAGCATGTGCATGAAACCATACCACGATTGAAGAAACCATTGATGGAAAGTTCTAGTGGAGGAATGTGGGAAGCCAGGCGAAGAACACACAATGTTTCTTTTAAGAGAACATCTGATGTGAATGTTAAGTTCAACAACAAAGGAAAGTCAATTTCAAAACCGCAAGTGTTCAAGCTATTCAATCAGTTGAATACTTTGGTTGATGATACTGAGCATGAACGCAATGATGAAGGTTTTGTGGAAGATGATTGGGACTTTGGGGAAAAATAAGAGCAGTTCTTTATGACTGAGGAGATGGAAGGAAAGTTGTTGGATGGGATTTTGACAAAGATGGCACCATCAAGATATAAGCAGAAGTTGGCACAGCCCGCCATCCGTGCAACGACTTAGGACAATTTATTTGCTTTGATTACTGGAGATGAAGCTATCAAACCACCAGCAATGACAGTGTCAACCCAGTGTTTCATCCCTAGAATTGCAGAATATCCATTACCAAGAAACTTGGGAATTCCATCTATCGGTGTTTATGATGGAACAACTGATCCAGAAGACTTTCTTACCATGTTTGAAGGAGTTATGAGATTGCAGCATTGGGAAGATGAAACTGCGTGCCATATGTTTCCAATGGTGCTGCAGAAAATGGCGAGAGTGTTGGATCCCGTGCATTACTAGCTAGGATCGTTTGATCAAGGAACAAGCATCGATTAGTAATTTGAGCAAAAAAGTGATAAATGTGAGATGAACAAAGATGAACATGAACAAACAATGAACAACTCAGTGATAATCAGCTGATTATAGATAAGATTACATGATATAACAATGAAGAACAATTAAAATATCAATTACATGAATCTAATCTAGTCACTTTTTCATTTCCATGGTGGTTAAAGCATCAATCCACCATGGATCCTCCTCACCATGAAGGTGAAGAGGAGGAGCACACACCTCACACACACTCAAGTGTTCTTGGTGGAAACCTCAAATGAACATGAACAAGCAAAACTCCATTTATAGTGTCTGTCATCTGTCATCTCATACATACGGTTGAGCACTCAACCGTACGTCTGACAGTTTTCAACCGTACGAGTGACATCAGTCACTCGTATGACATACCTATATTACACGTTTGGTCACATATGCTCCTGCGACATGAGTTTTCTATTTCAATACATCCCTAGGTGAACAATGTAGACCTAAACCATTCTCAGGTTGTTCGACAGCGATGGACAAATCCATTTAGTGCACAAACAACTCCCCCTGGACATTTCTGACGAATCTGTTGCTGTCGATAAGTCATTGAAAACACCTCTTGCAATCCTCAGCCAGTCTCTGCAGTGGTGCCGGGTCTTTTGAATCATCAAACTTCATTAAAGATCTTCTAGAATGCATGTAATTCAGAACTTCGCACCTCAATGATTTTTTGTCATTGAGATTCCGCCTTTACGAATTGCCGTTTGATATTCTCGAAGAAACTTCAAATCCACTTGCACTTACCCACAGAACCAATTGCAGTAGTACTCCCCCTAAGACTGAAATGAGATCAATCTCTGACGAACTCCTCTAATAAAAGACACACTCAAAGTATCTTGATTGCAGAATCTTCTTTCTCAGCGTTCAATGTATCCCATTCTCTCAACACTTTAATCAAGCATAAACGCCTTCATCACAACTTGCCTACTGTAATGGGAAAAATATCAGAGAAATCCGATCCACAGTTTATCTGATTCATCACGCGTCGTCAATATGGTATCTCATGATTGCGCATTACTCTTGTCAATTCCCTTGATAGAGTGGAATCTTCTCAAATGTTCTATATCCAGCGGAATTTCCACAACCAGGTTCCTTCACACAATGGAACTCTCGAAATTGGGAATTTTTAACGTTTCGGCCCATAATAATCAGATCATTCTGATTACCCCACAAAAACTCTTCATAACACTTGTGTCTCGTGTACTCATCTTACACGGACGATGCGGAAATAAATACGTCGTTGGCCTATAAACAGTCAGATGCTCCTGGCTGCCCCACTAATCTTCGCATAACACAAGTGTTTTTACATATTCACTTACTCAGTCAGTTCAACAGACTAAGGAGGTTGTCCAGTAAACTTTAAGCATCAATGCTTCAGTGAATAGTAAACTTCTCTCTTTATCAATAACGCTTGAGTAGGTCGATTGTCGATTGCACGTCTTATAATAACTCCGACGATTAAAAATCTAAAGTATCTACGCACGAATCAAAATAAGATACGTGAGACACCACAACTGCACATGATGTCGCGTTGGTACTTCTGGTGTGCAAACCAAGTTCAGGTCAGAATAATCATGATGTAAGAACCTACTGAGTCACTAAATTCTCAAACGTGTAAGCTTAATTCATATTTCCTGCAGAAATCACCTCTCTTACGCTTCTTAATACAATCGTATCTCAATCACATCTCGATCGCATCTCGGTCACACATCAATCGATTTAAATGACTTTGTTGGTTGATAAACACATCAGGAAATGGGTTACTCGAGTTTCAGAATCTAATCCTGATATTTTAAACTTGAACTTCCTTTGTTTCATGGCTATTTTGTTGAATCTATAAGCATTTAGGACCATGGATGAAAAATATAGTCACTCACAAGCATCAAGGACCATGGTTGAAAAATTCACAAAACTTGAGGGACCAAAAGTGTAATGTCTGAAGCTTCGGGGACCTAAAGTGTAAATTTTCCAAAGATCAGGGGCTGAAAATAAAATTTTTAGAAAGTTAAGGGACTGAAAACAAAAATTCTAAAAAAGTTTTTAAAATTTTGCATTGGTGGTCCCTTGAGGTTTAACAGCTGTTAGATTATTTAGTTGAGAAGGACTGATGTTGTTAATTATTTAATTGGGTAGCTGTTGGGTCGGATCCGTATATGGATCTAGTTTCTGGGTTGGTTTGGTGGGTTAAAGGGTAAATGGATTATGGGGTAAATGGATTAAGGTGTTGATGATGTAGCGGAGGGGTACGTGATAGCACTATATTTTACTACGAAATACGTTACAAATTACACAAGTTTTAATTATTTATTTACAAAATGGATATACCTAAACCTTGCTACAACACTATAGGCAGTGTACCTAATCGTAGAGTAGTATAGTTTTTAGTAAGTCCGGTTCGTTCCACAGGGAGCGGGCTTATTGCACACTATATTTTTAAACAACTATATTTGTACAAAATATATATAATTATATATAATAATATATAAAAGGGGGTTTACCGTTTAATGACCGGTTTGTCGATTTATATTTTAAGCGAAGCGTATAGTAAATGATGATATTTAAATAACAATAAAATAAATAACCATAATTAAAATGACAATAAATAAAAGTACGAGGAAATATGAAATAAAATATATTATGCTTATTTAAACTTCCGTAACCATGATGGTTGACGTGTTGATTTTAGTTTTATGCCCATGGGTTAATTGTCCTTTGTCCTGGATTATTTAATATGTCCGTCTGGTTTTCGTCCATAACAGTCCATCAGTCATAAATATAAAGTGCAAGTGTCCTCGTCAAATTATTATTATACCCGAAGTTAAATATTCCAACTAATTGGGGATTCGAATTGTAACAAGGTTTTAATACTTTGTTTAATGAATACACCAGGTTATCGACTGCGTGTAAACCAAGGTTTTACTACTTTGTTAACAATTACACCAATTACCCTTGAATGTAATTTCACCCCTGTTTTAATTATTCTAGTGGCTATTAATCCATTCCCGTGTCCGGTTAAATGAACGATTATTCGTACATATAAATACCCCGCCCATCGTGTCCGATTGAGTGTATATGGTAATTTATAGGGACGCCCAATTGTAGATCTTTATATTAACATTAACAAACTATCATTTAGTTAAACAAATATAAAGCCCATTAATAGCCCATAGTCTAATTTCCACAAGTGTCGTTCTTTTATCCAAACCCCAATTATGGTACAAAGCCCAATTACCCAATTTTAGTAATTAGCCCAACATCATGATTACTTCGTTTTAAATAAGCATAATAATAACTTAAGTACGAGACATTAATTTAAAAAGGAGAACATAGCTTACATTGATTATTTATCGCGTAGTGTTACACGGACAGAGCTCCGACTTTAAAAACCCGTAAAAATAACTTTTACATAACCCAAACTAATCTAATATAACACTAATCTATACTATATATACATATATATATATTTATTTATATTATACTAGGGAGTATTATTATTATTATGTTATTAAACTCGGCAGAATTCGCGACCTTTTATAGGGATTTTGAAATTTCTGTGCTCCGCGAGTCGCGGCACTTTGTGCCTGAGAACTCCGCGAGTCGCGGGGATATGGAATACAGCTCACACCCCTTTGGATCTTCTTTGCCGACGTTTTATATATATAAATATAAAATATAAATAATTAATATAATTATTTATATATTATATTATATTCTTGTGCATAGTAGACTTGTAATTTTTAGTCCGTTGCGTCGGGCGTTGATAGTTGACTCATGTCCTGGTTCCGGATTTTCGAACGTCCTTGCGTACAATTTAATATCTTGTACTTTGCGTTTTGTAACTTGTACTCTTATCTTTTTTAGACGTTCTTCATCAATAATTTGAACCACTTGGATTGTATCTTGTACATTTGAGCTTTTTGGTCATTTGCGTCTTCAAATCGTCATTTTCGCCTTTTGTCTTCGCACTTATTTATTTACACAATTACAATGAAAATATAATACAATTACATATGAAAACCTATTATTTAGGAGGGATATTGCTATGAAATATATGTTCCTTTTTAGCCTTATCAAATATCCCCACACTTGAACGTTGCTTGTCCTCAAGCAATACAGAACTTGAAATATAATACATCACACGAATCACTTCTTTATTCTTCACACTTTATACATTAGTGATTTTGAGATGGCGGTATAAACAATGATAGTAACAATAGAACCATGGTTAAAGGTGGGTGTGTCATCCACAGTTGCCTCGGGTTTAGGTCAACGACACTTGCAACCAAATAGCCGATTTACTTTCGGTTTCCAAAGCAAAGTGCACATTTGAAAGGCGGTTTACAGTCCCACATGACTATGAAAATTTAGGTCCGTAAGGAAATTGGATCTTTATGAAAATATTTGATCTTTTGAAAATTCAATCTAGCTTTTACCCTAGATAAGTTTTCCGGAATAACCCTTCACCGGTGTTTGCAAAATATTTTTGTGGGTTGTGTGGGTTTCAGATTTGAAAATTTTAGCTCAACACTTGTGGTTTTGTGTTACCCACTTGCTATCCTTGTATTAGGAAAGCAACACGTCTAGTTTACTTGTCCCGTATATTACCTTTTGGCAAACTACCGTCCGGTTGTAAAAGAAAGCGATGAACAAGAAACTGTTAAGGCTATGTCTAATGACATGCATTTGATTATGGTCCAAAAACGTGTCGGATGCTATTACTATCCTTTGTAGGAGCAATAGTAAAGATCATCCTTATAATTTTTCGGTCTGGCACAAGGTCCTGTCTTCGACCAAGCTATGCAACCACCGTTCTTACGGTTGACACCCGATTTGGTTCAGGTGACCTAATGAATTCCAGGTGAATTCCTAGAATTTTACGTTCAATGGTAATGAACGCATTAAAAATGGGTTTTCAGAAAACAAATCGGTTTGTAATTTTGATCAAAATATTTTCTCGTTCAAGCTCGAGTTTAGATATCATTGAATTCCATGAGTTTAAATTCTCAATCTTTAAGGTCAATCTCAAGGATTGAGTAATATCAGTCTTAAAAGCTGATTTTTAATCTTTAAGGAGATTATCCTTTCTGGGGATCTGATTCATTAGTCTTATCAAGCTAATTTGCACGGTGCCCCCCCATTGTACGAGATAAATCCTTCTCATGGTTAGGATAAATCTGACCACTTGGCGACCCTGTTTGATGCTGAGGTCCGTGGATTTCCTGCTGATTTTAGAGATGACTTTTCTAGATTTTTCGTCAACCTACAGCTGGTCTGGACGACAACTTCCTGACCTAAATCAAGAAGCGCGTTTCTTTTTCGGAAGACTTTACTTCCTTTTAATGATGGAATTGATTCATCGTGTAGATCCATCTTTTCTTTTCTTTCATCGGGTAAAATAGTTAATTTAGTCCAAAACAAAAGCACCTGTAATAAACCTTACAGAAACATGTGATAGATAGTTTTTAATTGAATAACTTGGCACATTCTCCCCACACTTAGTTTCTTTCTTTGCCTTTTTATTCTCCTTTATTCCATTTTAAATGAATTCAATCGTTTTAGGGTGTTTCTCAATTTATGTCCTTTCCGAGGTAACGATAATTTCGGTATTAACACCTAGTTTTCACCGTTCATAAATATATATAAACATGATTTTAAATTCATTTAGTTTAAAATTTTTCAAATTTTCATAAAATTTAGAAAATAAGCCAAGTATAAACCTGAGAGAATTTATAACCCTTCCCCACACTTGAGATCATGCAATGCCCTCATTTGCATGAAATCAGACTCTAATTATAAATTCATGAGGGTGATTAGTGTAGAAAAGTGATTGAAAATACTCAGTTTGTAATTATAAAGCTCGTCGAATGATAGATGGCGCGGCTCATCGTTCATTCCTTCTTGTTTTATCACACATATTTTTCTTCAAAAACGGTTGCTTTTCTGAACTGTTTGCTAATCTTTAAAAATGCGTCTTTTACCCTAATTTATTATGCATGTTTATTAACGAGTTATGCACTAACCCGAACCCCTAATTTAACGTTAAGTGAGGTTAAACTTCCCCACACTTAGCTGACGACATGTGAAGTCAGTAGAATAAGTTCCACGAATTAAAATAGTGAGCCAGTTATTCACATCTCGGGTGGTATAAAATATATTAATGGGTTTAAAGTTTAGACCCACCCGATCGTCATTACTAAATTCTTTTTTAAGTGTAGCTTTTAGTAAATGGATATGTCTCTTTTCTGGTTCTTGGTCAAATGGATCGATATACACCGACATACATATTATAGGGTGGACAATTTCTAACGTTTCCTTCCTTTTATTCTCAAGATCAAAGTTTTCACCTCTATTACCCAATTGGGTGAAATCCGAGGTGTCATTATCTATTACAGCTCGTAGTTCATTTTCGGTAGATGACTCGTCTATTGAGAATATTGGGTTGGAAGGTTGTGGAATGGTGAAGTTCATTTTGGCCTTGGGGTTAAAATTTTCAACGTTATCGTATTTCCAAGAGTACCAATTTGTTACCCTTACTTCTTCTTTATCCATTGATGGATCGATGATTTCGTCGGTATAGGCTAATGTGTCGATATGTTGTGAAATTGGTAAGACTGAATAAAAAGTATCATCGGGATAGTTGGTGATTTCGGAGCTCTCGAATTCATCAAAATTCGATGATATGAGATTTTCTTGTACAATACTCCTCAGATCAACAGGTGTGTAGTCTGATAGAGTTTCAGCTTGCCGGTTTACAAACTCTCTCATTTGTTCATTTTGAGCATTGAGTTCTTCGAGTTTGATTTTCATATAATCTAAAGAATTTTCAGGCACATAATTTTCCTCGTCTTCTGGTTGTTGAGTTTGGATATATTCTTAGGAATAATCCCAATTTGAATTGTATTCTTCGTAATCATTCCATTCAGGTTCCGTGGGTGCGTAATTTTCTATAGGAACGTAATAGTAACATTCCCATGTTGAGTGATAATCTCCACAAATTTCACAACCAGTTATTGTTTCGTCGTTCGTGATCCAAGATTGACCGAATGAATTTTTATCAACACTCGTTTGAGAGTATTGATTTAATTGATTTTGGATATCAAAAAGAGTTTCCATAGCCTTGTTTTCAAAATTTTCCATTTTATTGCGATGGCCAAATTTTAGCTACAATGTGGTGCATTTACTAATTATCCTATTAGTTATAAAAATAGAAAAACTTATATAAGTTGTCCAATTAATAGACTTTTCTGCTTTTGCCCACGTTTCGAATAGCCAAAAGATGCAGCAGGGAGCCAGAACCCTTTAAATCGGAAGTTCACAACTCAGCCACTAACAAATCCAACTATTACTACGAAGCAGAAAATTGTCAACGTCCATTAATTTAACCACTTAAATAATTTTTCTTTCTGTTTGAGATATTAGATAAGAAATAGAGAAGATTTCTAAGTCCTAAAATCTAAAGCGTCGAGAAATAAGAAAGAAAAAGAATGCGCGTCGAAAAACGTCGAAAAATAAAAATAAGAAAATAGCGCGTCGTAACTTAAAAAGGAATTAAAAACTAAGAATTAAAAGTTGCGTCTAAAAATATTAAAGCTTAAAAGAAAAACTATATCCCAAATGGTAATAACTTAAAAAGGTACTAAAATATAAAAACGGCGTCGCAAAATTCTAACGCACCTAAATCTTAGTCTAAAGAAAAAGCACTTAAAGGATTTTACGGCAAAGCCTAAAAATCTAGAAGTAAAAATAACTATGGCAAAAACTAAGTTTAAAACTAAATATGAGCTAAAAACATACAAATATTACGCTAAAAACAAATAAAAAGGGACAAAATATAAAAATATACAAAAAGTTGTAAAAAATACAATTTTTATAAAAAATATTATTTTTTTTATAATAGTATTAATTTTTATATATAAATAAAACTAATTAAAACTTAATATTACAAATTAATTAAAAACTTAAACTAAATAATATTATATATAAAACCTAATTAGGTTTAATAATAATAATAATAAATAATTAAAACCTAAATCTTATTAATTGCTGGACCAGGTTCGTGTCAGACGGCTCCGCGAGTCGCGGTTCCCGAAGCTGCAAACCCCGCGTGTCGCGGGGTTCCAGAATTCAACTCTGGTACAGTTTGAAATTCGACGTTTTTTTTTTTTTTTTATATTGTTTTTCTAAAAATATATTTATACAAATATATATTAAAAATATAGCGTTTCGCCAAGTTCCCCGGCAGCGGCGCCAAAAACTTGATGATGTAGCGGAGGGGTACGTGATAGTACTATATTTTACTACGAAATACGTTACAAATTACACAAGTTTTAATTATTTATTTACAAAATGGATATACCTAAACCTTGCTACAACACTATAGGCAGTGTACCTAATCGTAGAGTAGTATAGTTTTTAGTAAGTCCGGTTCGTTCCACAGGGAGCGGGCTTATTGCACACTATATTTTTAAACAACTATATTTGTACAAAATATATATAATTATATATAATAATATATAAAAGGGGGTTTACCGTTTAATGACCGGTTTGTCGATTTATATTTTAAGCGAAGCGTATAGTAAATGATGATATTTAAATAACAATAAAATAAATAACCATAATTAAAATGACAATAAATAAAAGTACGAGGAAATATGAAATAAAATATATTATGCTTATTTAAACTTCCGTAACCATGATGGTTGACGTGTTGATTTTAGTTTTATGCCCATGGGTTAATTGTCCTTTGTCCTGGATTATTTAATATGTCCGTCTGGTTTTCGTCCATAACAGTCCATCAGTCATAAATATAAAGTGCAAGTGTCCTCGTCAAATTATTATTATACCCGAAGTTAAATATTCCAACTAATTGGGGATTCGAATTGTAACAAGGTTTTAATACTTTGTTTAATGAATACACCAGGTTATCGACTGCGTGTAAACCAAGGTTTTACTACTTTGTTAACAATTACACCAATTACCCTTGAATGTAATTTCACCCCTGTTTTAATTATTCTAGTGGCTATTAATCCATTTCCATGTCCGGTTAAATGAACGATTATTCGTACATATAAATACCCCGCCCATCGTGTCCGATTGAGTGTATATGGTAATTTATAGGGACGCCCAATTGTAGATCTTTATATTAACATTAACAAACTATCATTTAGTTAAACAAATATAAAGCCCATTAATAGCCCATAGTCTAATTTCCACAAGTGTCGTTCTTTTGTCCAAACCCCAATTATGGTACAAAGCCCAATTACCCAATTTTAGTAATTAGCCCAACATCATGATTACTTCGTTTTAAATAAGCATAATAATAACTTAAGTACGAGACATTAATTTAAAAAGGAGAACATAGCTTACATTGATTATTTATCGCGTAGTGTTACACGGACAGAGCTCCGACTTTAAAAACCCGTAAAAATAACTTTTACATAACCCAAACTAATCTAATATAACACTAATCTATACTATATATACATATATATATTTATTTATATTATACTAGGGAGTATTATTATTATTATGTTATTAAACTCGGCAGAATTCGCGACCTTTTATAGGGATTTTGAAATTTCTGTGCTCCGCGAGTCGCGGCACTTTGTGCCTGAGAACTCCGCGAGTCGCGGGGATATGGAATACAGCTCACACCCCTTTGGATCTTCTTTGCCGACGTTTTATATATATAAATATAAAATATAAATAATTAATATAATTATTTATATATTATATTATATTCTTGTGCATAGTAGACTTGTAATTTTTAGTCCGTTGCGTCGGGCGTTGATAGTTGACTCATGTCCTGGTTCCGGATTTTCGAACGTCCTTGCGTACAATTTAATATCTTGTACTTTGCGTTTTGTAACTTGTACTCTTATCTTTTTTAGACGTTCTTCATCAATAATTTGAACCACTTGGATTGTATCTTGTACATTTGAGCTTTTTGGTCATTTGCGTCTTCAAATCGTCATTTTCGCCTTTTGTCTTCGCACTTATTTATTTACACAATTACAATGAAAATATAATACAATTACATATGAAAACCTATTATTTAGGAGGGATATTGCTATGAAATATATGTTCCTTTTTAGCCTTATCAGGTGTAAATGGTTAACAATCATGTCCACATACAAGTGTTTAGGTTTAGGAGACAAGGGAAAAAAGTGTATGACACATGGTACACGTGGACCACTCTCTCTTTCTCCTTTCCTTTTGTATTCAGCCGACAAAAGCAACGGGTAGCAGGTGGAACCCTCAGAAAAAGTTCCTTTTAATTACCAATTTACCATCGACTATATTGTCCCATTAGCTGCAGTTCTTTTCATCTTCTTCAACATTGACTAACCGTACGCCTAAGCAATTCCACTCTAAAATTCACCCAATTTACACATTAACCGTACGTTTAACCAAACTTACTCGTATACTTGTACGTTTAATCACACTTTTCACATTCAAACGTGCAACTGAGCTTTCTTCTTCCCCAAAATAAGTCAACCGTATGAACACCATTAAACGTATACATTTGAATTTTTTTAACACTTAACCGTACGTTTAAGTTGTTTACTCGTATACATGAAGTCACAGCCGTGTTTTTGAGCTATCAAACGCACGTTTCAGTGTTCTTCATCATTTTCCAGTTTCCGACAAGCTTGGTGGAGGTGCACGGTGGTCTGTGGCGGCTCTAATGGTAAACTCATCAAATCACCACCAAAATTCACGAAATTTGGTAGGAAGGAGCCTTAGGACCCGTTAAACACTTCTCCATTAACGAATTGTGCAAACAAACACTCAAATTCATATATTAATCGATTTCAGTCTCAAGAACACGAAATCAAAAATTTCTCATAACTCTCTCAATTAAATGAATTAGGACCTGTAAATTTAAGGAAACAATCACTAAATGATTACAAACAATTCCTCATTCTTAGTTCTCTTTAATTCAGCATAAATCATCAAAATCCAAAAATAGTCAACAAAAGTCAAAACCGAGCTCTAAACTTCAATTTCATCAAATTGCAGTTGTTTAATCGAATCTTGTTTGATCTTAGGCCCTGATACCATTTGTTGGATCCTGTGCATCACTAGCTAGGATTGTTTGATCAAGGAACAAGCTTCAATTAGCAATTTGAGCAAAAAAGTGATAAATATGAGATGAACAAAGATGAACATGAACAAACAATGAACAACTCAGTGATAATCAGCTGATTATAGATAAGATTACATGATATAACAATGAAGAACAATTACAATAGCAATTACATGA
Source organism: Rutidosis leptorrhynchoides (assembly GCF_046630445.1). Taxonomy (NCBI): domain Eukaryota; kingdom Viridiplantae; phylum Streptophyta; class Magnoliopsida; order Asterales; family Asteraceae; genus Rutidosis; species Rutidosis leptorrhynchoides. The sequence continues at coordinate 247,449,198 of NC_092338.1, read as the reverse complement.
ATCTAATCTACTCACTTTGTCATTTCCATGGTGGTTGGAGCATCAATCCACCATGGATCCTCCTCACCATGAAGGTGAAGAGGAGGAGCACACACCTCACACACACTCAAGTGTTCTTGGTGGAAACCTCAAATGAACATCAATAAGCAAAACTCTATTTATAGTGTCTGTCATCTATCATCTCATACGTACAGTTGAGCACTCAACCGTACGTCTGACAGTTATCAACCGTACGAGTGACATCAGTCACTCGTATGACAGACCTATTTTACATGTTTGGTCAAATATGCTCCTGCGACATGAGTTTGCTAGTTCGATACATCCCTAGGTGAATAATGTAGACCTAAACCATTCTCAGGTCATTCGACAGTGATGGACAAATCCATTTAGTGCACTAACAGAGAGAATGGTTTGCTAGTTTGCCACCAAGAAGTATTACCAGTTTCCTTGATTTAAGGACAAAGTTTGTGATGCAATATCAAAGTTTGAGAAGCTGTGCGCTGTCGCATCTTGATGCACATGAAATAACAATGCACCAGAATGAGTCACTAAGAAATTTCATGAAACGCTACACCATTGAGTGTCAAAAGATACCTGACATACCAAAATCTCAGCTTGTTTCAGAGTTTTATTTTTGTCTTGATCAGCGTCGCTTCGCAAGTATGATTCACACGTTACGGTATGATGTCCCAAAGACATTACACCAAGCATTGGTTGTTGCTCATAAGCATTTAAGGACAGGAGAGATGGGATATAGAGTTGATAATTATCACAGAAATTTCAGACAGCAAGGCGGAGAGCGGAACAGGAATGACAATTATCAGAGATAGCGTGGGTATGATGACAATTACCAAAAGCAGCAACATGGTTGGAGGGGGAATAATCATCCGAATGACAATTACCATAAGTAAAAACCATTAGACAGAAATCCACTCATCATGGCTTTAACAAAAACTCCGAAGGAGATCTTGTTCACTGAACCTGTTAAGGAAACCTTTCACCCTCCACCACCAATGAAAGAGCGTCAGGGACTATGTAGTGACCCGAACTTTTCCATGTTTATATATATTAATTGAGATTGATATTTACATGACTAAATGTTTCCAACGTGTTAAGCAATCAAACTTGTTAAGACTTGATTAAATGAAATAAGTTTCATATAGACAATTGATCACCCATGTTGACCGGCGATTCACGAACGTTAGAAAATTGTAAAAACTACATGTTGTGGTATATATAGACATATATATATGGTTGACATGAGATTATGATGAGTAAGTATCTCACTAAGTATATTAACAATGTGTGATATACATAAGAAATGAGATTACTAAGTTAACAAACTCGAAATGATATATATAACGATTATCGTTATGATTACGTTTACTAAATACATATGTATCATATTAAGATATTGATACACTATATTTAACATGATAAAATGATATTTAAATATTTTATTAAGTGTGTTAACAATGAACTACATATGTAAAACAAGACTACTAACTCAAGAATTTCGAAACGAGACTTATATGTAACGATTATCGTTGTAATGATATTTTAATGTATATATCATATTAAGAGATATTCATACATCATAATTGTAGTGACCCGAACTTTTCCATGTTTATATATATTAATTGAGATTGATATTTACATGATTAAATGATTCCAACGTGTTAAGCAATCAAACTTGTTAAGACTTGATTAATTGAAATATGTTTCATATAGACAATTGACCACCCAAGTTGACCGGTGATTCACGAACGTTAAAACTTATAAAAACTATACGATGACATATATATGGTTATATATATAGTTAACATGTTTTTATTATAAGTATGTATCTCATTAGGTATTTTAACAATGAGTTATATACATAAAAATGAGACTATTAATTTAAGAAACTCGAAAACGATATATATAACGATTATCGTTATAACAACGTCTTACTAGGTACATATGAATTATATTAAGATATTGATACACTTGGTTAATTATGTTAAATGATAAGTAAATATATTATTAAGTGTATTAACAATGAAATACATATGTAAAAATAAGGCTACTAACTTAATGATTTCGAAACGAGACATATATGTAACGATTATCGTTGTAACGACATTTAACTGTATATACATCATACTAAGATATATTATATATCATAATATCATGATAATATAATAATTTAACATCTCATTTGTTATAATAAACAATGGGTTAACAACATTCAACAAGATCGTTAACCTAAAGGTTTCAAAACAACATTTACATGTAACGACTAACGATGACTTAACGACTCAGTTAAAATGTATATACATGTAGTGTTTTAATATGTATTTATACACTTTTGAAAGACTTCAATACACTTATCAAAATACTTCTACTTAACAAAAATGCTTACAATTACATCCTCGTTCAGTTTTATCAACAATTCTACTCGTATGCACCCGTATTCGTACTCGTACAATACACAGCTTTTAGATGTATGTACTATTGGTATATACACTCCAATGATCAGCTCTTAGCAGCCCATGTGAGTCACCTAACACATGTGGGAACCATCATTTGGCAACTAGCATGAAATATCTCATAAAATTACAAAAATATGAGTAATCATTCATGACTTATTTACATGAAAACAAAATTACATATCCTTTATATCTAATCCATACACCAACGACCAAAAACACCTACAAACACTTTCATTCTTCAATTTTCTTCATCTAATTGATCTCTCTCAAGTTCTATCTTCAAGTTCTAAGTGTTCTTCATAAATTCCAAAAGTTCTAGTTTCATAAAATCAAGAATACTTTCAAGTTTGCTAGCTCACTTCCAATCTTGTAAGGTGATCATCCAACCTCAAGAAATCTTTGTTTCTTACAGTAGGTTATCATTCTAATACAAGGTAATAATCATATTCAAACTTTGGTTCAATTTCTATAACTATAACAATCTTATTTCAAGTGATGATCTTACTTGAACTTGTTTTCGTGTCATGATTCTGCTTCAAGAACTTCGAGCCATCCAAGGATCCATTGAAGCTAGATCCATTTTTCTCTTTTCCAGTAGGTTTATCCAAGGAAATTAAGGTAGTAATGATGTTCATAACATCAGTCGATTCATACATATAAAGCTATCTTATTCGAAGGTTTAAACTTGTAATCACTAGAACATAGTTTAGTTAATTCTAAACTTGTTCGCAAACAAAAGTTAATCCTTCTAACTTGACTTTTAAAATCAACTAAACACATGTTCTATATCTATATGATATTCTAACTTAATGATTTAAAACCTGGAAACACGAAAAACACCGTAAAACCGGATTTACACCGTCGTAGTAACACCGCGGGCTGTTTTGGGTTAGTTAATTAAAAACTATGATAAACTTTGATTTAAAAGTTGTTATTCTGAGAAAATGATTTTTATTATGAACATGAAACTATATCCAAAAATTATGGTTAAACTCAAAGTGGAAGTATGTTTTCTAAAATGGTCATCTAGACGTCGTTCTTTCGACTGAAATGACTACCTTTACAAAAACGACTTGTAACTTATTTTTCCGACTATAAACCTATACTTTTTCTGTTTAGATTCATAAAATAGAGTTCAATATGAAACCATAGCAATTTGATTCACTCAAAACGGATTTAAAATGAAGAAGTTATGGGTAAAACAAGATTGGATAATTTTTCTCATTTTAGCTACGTGAAAATTGGTAACAAATCTATTCCAACCATAACTTAATTAACTTGTATTGTATATTATGTAATCTTGAGATACCATAGACACGTATACAATGTTTCGACCTATCATGTCGACACATCTATATATATTTCGGAACAACCATAGACACTCTATATGTGAATGTTGGAGTTAGCTATACAGGGTTGAGGTTGATTCCAAAATATATATAGTTTGAGTTGTGATCAATACTGAGATACGTATACACTGGGTCGTGGATTGATTCAAGATAATATTTATCGATTTATTTCTGTACATCTAACTGTGGACAACTAGTTATAGGTTACTAACGAGGACATCTGACTTAATAAACTTAAAACATCAAAATATATTAAAAGTGTTGTAAATATATTTTGAACATACTTTGATATATATGTATATATTATTATAGGTTCGTGAATCAACCAGTGGCCAAGTCTTACTTCCCGACGAAGTAAAAATCTGTGAAAGTGAGTTATAGTCCCACTTTTAAAATCTAATATTTTTGGGATGAGAATACATGCAGGTTTTATAAATGATTTACAAAATAGACACAAGTACGTGAAACTACATTCTATGGTTGAATTATTGAAATCGAATATGCCCCTTTTTATTAAGTCTGGTAATCTAAGAATTAGGGAACAGACACCCTAATTGACGCGAATCCTAAAGATAGATCTATTGGGTCTAACAAACCCCATCCAAAGTACCGGATGCTTTAGTACTTCGAAATTTATATCATATCCGAAGGGTGTCCCGGAATGATGGGGATATTCTTATATATATGCATCTTGTTAATGTCGGTTACCAGGTGTTCACCATATGAATGATTTTTATCTCTATGTATGGGATGTGTATTGAAATATGAAATCTTGTGGTCTATTATTATGATTTGATATATATAGGTTAAACCTATAACTCACCAACATTTTTGTTGACGTTTTAAGCATGTTTATTCTCAGGTGATTATTAAGAGCTTCCGCTGTCGCATACTTAAATAAGGACGAGATTTGGAGTCCATGCTTGTATGATATTGTGTAAAAACTGCATTCAAGAAACTTATTTTGTTGTAACATATTTGTATTGTAAACCATTATGTAATGGTCGTGTGTAAACAGGATATTTTAGATTATCATTATTTGATAATCTACGTAAAGCTTTTTAAACCTTTATTGATGAAATAAAGGTTATGGTTTGTTTTAAAATGAATGCAGTCTTTGAAAAACGTCTCATATAGAGGTCAAAACCTCGCAACGAAATCAATTAATATGGAACGTTTTTAATCAATAAGAACGGGACATTTCAGTTGGTATCCGAGCGTTGGTCTTAGAGAACCAGAATTTTGCATTAGTGTGTCTTATCGAGTTTGTTAGGATGCATTAGTGAGTCTGGACTTCGACCGTGTTTATTTGAAAAAAATGATTGCTTAACAAATTTTGTTGGAAACTATATATTTTTAACATGTGAATATTATGTGATATATTAATCTCTTAACGCGTTTGATATTATGTGATAGATGTCTACCTCTAGAACAAGTCCCATTGACTCACCTAATAATAATGAAGAGTCAAATGTAAATTGGAATGATTCGTGGACTGATTCACAAGTTCCCGAAGAGGAACCGGAAGAAGAGTCGGAACCGGAAGAAGAATCGGAACCGGAAGAAGAATCGGAACCGGATGAAGAAATAGAACCGGTGGGGGAAATAATAAAACGGTTAAGTAAAAGAAAATCCTCAACCAACCGACCAAGGTTAATTATGGTCAATGGTGTTTCCGCCAAGGAAGCAAAATATTGGGAGGATTACCAATTCTCCGATGAATCGGATTCCGACGAGAATTCCGATGATGTTATAGAAATTACCCCAACTGAATTTAAAAAGGCAAAAGAAAATAATAAGGGAAAGGGCATAAAAATAGAGAAATCTAATTCCAACCCCGATGAACTTTATATGTATCGTCAACGCCCGAAGTCCTTAAGTTGTAACAATGACCCGGGAACCTCTAAACCACCAGGTTTTTCTAAACCAATGTGGACAACGACGGCTCGTATTAGGGGAACATCATATATCCCTAGAAACTTGGCAAAACGAACCAAAACCGAAGAAGAAGAAACGAGCGAGTCGGAATAAGATAGTTGTATTCGTGTGGTGTAATATATGTAATATAGTGTTCTTATGCTTTATGATATATGTAAAAATTGCTTGTATTAATAAGTATTTTTTTATGAATCTAACTCTTGTCTATTTTACAGTTTAAAAACACAAAATGGATAGACAACCCAATATTTTAAGAGACCTACCCGGAGACATGATTGATGAAATCTTGTCTAGAGTCGGCCAGAATTCTTCGGCACAACTATTTAAGGCGAGATCAGTTTGTAAGACATTCGAAGAACGTTCCAAGAATGTCTTGGTTTATAAAAGGCTTTCGTTCGGAAGATGGGGAATATCACATTGGGAAATCCATAAGTTACGATGTGTTTACTTTGACGCATATATTGCGGGGAACCCAAATGCTATTTTACGCAACGGGTTAAGAAATTATTTTGACTCAGTATATCCGAATATAGGACTTCGTGATTTAGAAAAAGCGGCTAACATGCAACATAAAGAAGCATGTTATGCTTACGGGTTAGTAATGTTCGCTTCTCACCAAAGTGAGAACAAGAACATCGGGCTACAACTATTAAACAAAACATTCCCACAAGTGACGGAGTCGGTAATTAGGGTAAGAAATGAGGTTTTTAGATTGTTACGGGACTGTTGGACATTACGTAACCCTCGTCCCTTTGACGACGTTACAACACGCTATCTTATCAACGGCCATAACGGTTATGTTCCACAAGACCAAGGATGGGAAGTAGTCCTAGTAAAACCAGAATGCATGACTTGTTTCTGGACGTATGAATTACGTGTCTTTATTGCCTTTGCTGAACGACTTGTGTACTAGCTAGAATTATCTTCACAACTATCTTGTATCAAAGTTATTGTGTGCTATATTTCATGCTTTATGTAAAATAAGCGGTATTGTAAGTTTGTAAAATATTGTATAAAAGTTTGAACGCGAAATATTATTATAATCAGTTTTTCATATAGAATTGTAGTAGTTGAATTGTATATTAGCTACTAAGTATGAACTTAACGGGTAGGTACTACCCGAATTTAAACTTATAAAACGCTAATATGAAGAAAAAGCTTTTATAAATGAGTTCATATTATGCTACGAAATACTATTAACTACTCTTAATATTCTGTATGATTAACTTGTTCCATTTGATAATTTTGAAGGAAATGGCACCGACTACTCGACACACCGTGAATATGAATGAAGAGGAATTCCGTACTTTTCTAGCTTCAAACATAGCCGCAGTACAGGCTGCGCTACATACCAACAATAACCTTGGATCTAGCAGTACAGGAAATCGTGTAGGATGCACCTACAAAGAATTCACTGCCTGCAAACCTTTGAAATTTGATGGAACCGAAGGACCGATCGGATTGAAACGTTGGACCGAGAAGGTCGAATCGGTGTTTGCCATAAGTAAGTGTACTGAAGAGGACAAAGTGAAGTACGCTACGCATACCTTCACAGGTTCTGCGTTAACATGGTGGAATACCTATCTAGAGCAAGTGGGACAAGATGATGCGTACGCACTACCGTGGTCAGCATTCAAGCACTTGATGAACGAGAAGTACCGTCCCAGAACCGAGGTCAATAAGCTCAAGACAGAACTTAGAGGGTTACGAACCCAAGGATTTGATATTACCACGTACGAAAGACGATTCACAGAATTGTGCCTATTGTGTCCGGGAGCATTCGAAGATGAGGAAGAGAAGATCGACGCGTTTGTGAAAGGATTACCGGAAAGAATCCAAGAAGATATAAGTTCACACGAGCCCGCCTCCATACAACAGGCATGTAGAATGGCTCACAAACTCGTGAACCAAATTGAAGAAAGAATTAAAGAACAGACTGCTGAAGAGGCCAATGTGAAGCAAGTCAAAAGAAAGTGGGAGGAAAACGGTGATAAGAATCACCAATACAACAACAACAACAATTACAACAATAATCGCAACAATTATCCCAACAATCGCAACATCAATCGCAACTACAACAAACGGCCCAACAACAACAACAACAACATCAACTACAACAATCATCCTAACAACAATAATAACCGCAACAACAACAACAATCAGAAGCAGCTATGCCAAAGGTGTGAAAAGAATCACTCGGGGTTCTGCACCAAATTTTGCAACAAGTGTAAAAGAAATGGTCATAGCGCGGCGAAGTGTGAGGTCTACGGACCAGGGGTTAATAGAACAAAAGGAACAAATGGTGTCGGAACGAGTAATGGCGGAGCAAGTAGTGTCGGAGCAAGTTATGCCAATGTAGTTTGTTATAAATGTGGAAAACCAGGCCACATTATTAGAAATTGCCCGAACCAGGAGAACACGAATGGACAAGGCCGTGGAAGAGTTTTCAATATTAATGCGGCAGAGGCACAGGAAGACCCGGAGCTTGTTACGGGTACGTTTCTTATTGACAATAAATCTGCTTACGTTTTATTTGATTCGGGTGCAGATAGAAGCTATATGAGTAGAGATTTTTGTGCTAAATTAAGTTGTCCATTGACGCCTTTGGATAGTAAATTTTTACTCGAATTAGCAAATGGTAAATTAATTTCAGCAGATAATATATGTCAGAATCGAGAAATTAAACTGGTTAGCGAAACATTTAAGATTGATTTGATACCAGTAGAGTTAGGGAGTTTTGATGTGATAATCGGTATGGACTGGTTGAAAGAAGTGAAAGCGGAGATCGTTTGTTACAAAAATGCAATTCGCATTATACGAGAAAAAGGAAAACCCTTAATGGTGTACGGAGAAAAGGGCAACACGAAGCTACATCTTATTAGTAATTTGAAGGCACAAAAACTAATAAGAAAAGGTTGCTATGCTGTTCTAGCACACGTCGAGAAAGTACAAACTGAAGAAAAGAGCATCAATGATGTTCCCGTCGCAAAAGAATTTCCTGATGTATTTCCGAAAGAATTACCGGGATTACCCCTACATCGATCCGTTGAATTTCAAATAGATCTTGTACTAGGAGCTGCACCAATAGCTCGTGCTCCTTACAGACTCGCACCCAGCGAGATGAAAGAACTGCAAAGCCAATTACAAGAACTTTTAGAGCGTGGTTTCATTCGACCAAGCACATCACCGTGGGGAGCTCCTGTTTTGTTTGTCAAGAAGAAAGATGGTACATTCAGGTTGTGTATCGACTACCGAGAGTTGAACAAACTTACCATCAAGAACCGCTACCCACTACCGAGAATCGACGACTTATTTGATCAACTACAAGGCTCGTCTGTTTATTCAAAGATTGACTTACGTTCCGGGTATCATCAAATGCGGGTGAAAGAAGATGATATTCCAAAGACTGCTTTCAGAACACGTTACGGTCATTACGAGTTTATGGTCATGCCGTTTGGTTTAACTAATGCACCAGCTGTGTTCATGGACCTTATGAACCGAGTGTGTGGACCATACCTTGACAAGTTTGTCATTGTTTTCATTGATGACATACTTATTTACTCAAAGAATGACCAAGAACACGGTGAACATTTGAGAAAGGTGTTAGAAGTATTGAGGAAGGAAGAATTGTACGCTAAGTTTTCAAAGTGTGCATTTTGGTTGGAAGAAGTTCAATTCCTCGGTCACATAGTGAACAAAGAAGGTATTAAGGTGGATCCGGCAAAGATAGAAACTGTTGAAAAGTGGGAAACCCCGAAAACTCCGAAACACATACGCCAGTTTTTAGGACTAGCTGGTTACTACAGAAGGTTCATCCAAGACTTTTCCAGAATAGCAAAACCCTTGACTGCATTAACGCATAAAGGGAAGAAATTTGAATGGAATGATGAACAAGAGAAAGCGTTTCAGTTATTGAAGAAAAAGCTAACTACGGCACCTATATTGTCATTGCCTGAAGGGAATGATGATTTTGTGATTTATTGTGATGCATCAAAGCAAGGTCTCGGTTGTGTATTAATGCAACGAACGAAGGTGATTGCTTATGCGTCTAGACAATTGAAGATTCACGAACAAAATTATACGACGCATGATTTGGAATTAGGCGCGGTTGTTTTTGCATTAAAGACTTGGAGGCACTACTTATATGGGGTCAAAAGTATTATATATACCGACCATAAAAGTCTTCAACACATATTTAATCAGAAACAACTGAATATGAGGCAGCGTAGGTGGATTGAATTATTGAATGATTACGACTTTGAGATTCGTTACCACCTGGGGAAGGCAAATGTGGTAGCCGATGCCTTAAGCAGGAAGGACAGAGAACCCATTCGAGTAAAATCTATGAATATAATGATTCATAATAACATTACTACTCAAATAAAGGAGGCGCAACAAGGAGTTTTAAAAGAGGGAAATTTAAAGGATGAAATACCCAAAGGATCGGAGAAGCATCTTAATATTCGGGAAGACGGAACCCGGTATAGGGCTGAAAGGATTTGGGTACCAAAATTTGGAGATATGAGAGAAATGGTACTTAGAGAAGCTCATAAAACCAAATACTCAATACATCCTGGAACGGGGAAGATGTACAAGGATTTCAAGAAACATTTTTGGTGGCCGGGTATGAAAGCCGATGTTGCTAAATACGTAGGAGAATGTTTGACGTGTTCTAAGGTCAAAGCTGAGCATCAGAAACCATCAGGTCTACTTCAACAACCCGAAATCCCGGAATGGAAATGGGAAAACATTACCATGGATTTCATCACTAAATTGCCAAGGACTGCAAGTGGTTTTGATACTATTTGGGTAATAGTTGACCGTCTCACCAAATCAGCACACTTCTTGCCAATAAGAGAAGATGACAAGATGGAGAAGTTAGCACGACTGTATTTGAAGGAGGTTGTCTCCAGACATGGAATACCAATCTCTATTATCTCTGATAGGGATGGCAGATTTATTTCAAGATTCTGGCAGACATTACAGCAAGCATTAGGAACTCGTCTAGACATGACTACTGCCTATCATCCACAAACTGATGGGCAGAGCGAAAGGACGATACAAACGCTTGAAGACATGCTACGAGCATGTGTTATTGATTTCGGAAACAGTTGGGATCGACATCTACCATTAGCAGAATTTTCCTACAACAACATATACCATTCAAGCATTGAGATGGCGACGTTTGAAGCACTTTATGGTAGAAAGTGCAGGTCTTCGATTTGTTGGAGTGAAGTGGGGGATAGACAGATTACGGGTCCGGAGATTATACAAGAAACTACCGAGAAGATCATCCAAATTCAACAACGGTTGAAAACCGCCCAAAGCCAACAAAAGAGCTACACTGACATTAAAAGAAAAGATATAGAATTTGAAATTGGAGAGATGGTCATGCTTAAAGTTGCACCTTGGAAAGGCGTTGTTCGATTTGGTAAACGAGGGAAATTAAATCCAAGGTATATTGGACCATTCAAGATTCTTGATCGTGTCGGACCAGTAGCTTACCGACTTGAGTTACCTCAACAACTCGCGGCTGTACATAACACTTTCCACGTCTCGAATTTGAAGAAATGTTTTGCTAAAGAAGATCTCACTATTCCGTTAGATGAAATCCAAATCAACGAAAAACTTCAATTCATCGAAGAACCAGTCGAAATAATGGATCGTGAGGTTAAAAGACTTAAGCAAAACAAGATACCAATTGTTAAGGTTCGATGGAATGCTCGTAGAGGACCCGAGTTCACCTGGGAGCGTGAAGATCAGATGAAGAAGAAATACCCGCATCTATTTCCAGAAGATTCGTCAACACCTTCAACAGCTTAAAATTTCGGGACGAAATTTATTTAACGGGTAGGTACTGTAGTGACCCGAACTTTTCCATGTTTATATATATTAATTGAGATTGATATTTACATGATTAAATGATTCCAACGTGTTAAGCAATCAAACTTGTTAAGACTTGATTAATTGAAATATGTTTCATATAGACAATTGACCACCCAAGTTGACCGGTGATTCACGAACGTTAAAACTTATAAAAACTATACGATGACATATATATGGTTATATATATAGTTAACATGTTTTTATTATAAGTATGTATCTCATTAGGTATTTTAACAATGAGTTATATACATAAAAATGAGACTATTAATTTAAGAAACTCGAAAACGATATATATAACGATTATCGTTATAACAACGTCTTACTAGGTACATATGAATTATATTAAGATATTGATACACTTGGTTAATTATGTTAAATGATAAGTAAATATATTATTAAGTGTATTAACAATGAAATACATATGTAAAAATAAGGCTACTAACTTAATGATTTCGAAACGAGACATATATGTAACGATTATCGTTGTAACGACATTTAACTGTATATACATCATACTAAGATATATTATATATCATAATATCATGATAATATAATAATTTAACATCTCATTTGTTATAATAAACAATGGGTTAACAACATTCAACAAGATCGTTAACCTAAAGGTTTCAAAACAACATTTACATGTAACGACTAACGATGACTTAACGACTCAGTTAAAATGTATATACATGTAGTGTTTTAATATGTATTTATACACTTTTGAAAGACTTCAATACACTTATCAAAATACTTCTACTTAACAAAAATGCTTACAATTACATCCTCGTTCAGTTTCATCAACAATTCTACTCGTATGCACCCGTATTCGTACTCGTACAATACACAGCTTTTAGATGTATGTACTATTGGTATATACACTCCAATGATCAGCTCTTAGCAGCCCATGTGAGTCACCTAACACATGTGGGAACCATCATTTGGCAACTAGCATGAAATATCTCATAAAATTACAAAAATATGAGTAATCATTCATGACTTATTTACATGAAAACAAAATTACATATCCTTTATATCTAATCCATACACCAACGACCAAAAACACCTACAAACACTTTCATTCTTCAATTTTCTTCATCTAATTGATCTCTCTCAAGTTCTATCTTCAAGTTCTAAGTGTTCTTCATAAATTCCAAAAGTTCTAGTTTCATAAAATCAAGAATACTTTCAAGTTTGCTAGCTCACTTCCAATCTTGTAAGGTGATCATCCAACCTCAAGAAATCTTTGTTTCTTACAGTAGGTTATCATTCTAATACAAGGTAATAATCATATTCAAACTTTGGTTCAATTTCTATAACTATAACAATCTTATTTCAAGTGATGATCTTACTTGAACTTGTTTTCGTGTCATGATTCTGCTTCAAGAACTTCGAGCCATCCAAGGATCCATTGAAGCTAGATCCATTTTTCTCTTTTCCAGTAGGTTTATCCAAGGAAATTAAGGTAGTAATGATGTTCATAACATCATTCGATTCATACATATAAAGCTATCTTATTCGAAGGTTTAAACTTGTAATCACTAGAACATAGTTTAGTTAATTCTAAACTTGTTCGCAAACAAAAGTTAATCCTTCTAACTTGACTTTTAAAATCAACTAAACACATATTCTATATCTATATGATATCTTAACTTAATGATTTAAAACCTGGAAACACGAAAAACACCGTAAAACCGGATTTACACCGTCGTAGTAACACCGCGGGCTGTTTTGGGTTAGTTAATTAAAAACTATGATAAACTTTGATTTAAAAGTTGTTATTCTGAGAAAATGATTTTTATTATGAACATGAAACTATATCCAAAAATTATGGTTAAACTCAAAGTGGAAGTATGTTTTCTAAAATGGTCATCTAGACGTCGTTCTTTCGACTGAAATGACTACCTTTACAAAAACGACTTGTAACTTATTTTTCTGACTATAAACCTATACTTTTTCTGTTTAGATTCATAAAATAGAGTTCAATATGAAACCATAGCAATTTGATTCACTCAAAACGGATTTAAAATGAAGAAGTTATGGGTAAAACAAGATTGGATAATTTTTCTCATTTTAGCTACGTGAAAATTGGTAACAAATCTATTCCAACCATAACTTAATTAACTTGTATTGTATATTATGTAATCTTGAGATACCATAGACACGTATACAATGTTTCGACCTATCATGTCGACACATCTATATATATTTCGGAACAACCATAGACACTCTATATGTGAATGTTGGAGTTAGCTATACAGGGTTGAGGTTGATTCCAAAATATATATAGTTTGAGTTGTGATCAATACTGAGATACGTATACACTGGGTCGTGGATTGATTCAAGATAATATTTATCGATTTATTTCTGTACATCTAACTGTGGACAACTAGTTATAGGTTACTAACGAGGACAGCTGACTTAATAAACTTAAAACATCAAAATATATTAAAAGTGTTGTAAATATATTTTGAACATACTTTGATATATATGTATATATTATTATAGGTTCGTGAATCAACCAGTGGCCAAGTCTTACTTCCCGACGAAGTAAAAATCTGTGAAAGTGAGTTATAGTCCCACTTTTAAAATCTAATATTTTTGGGATGAGAATACATGCAGGTTTTATAAATGATTTACAAAATAGACACAAGTACGTGAAACTACATTCTATGGTTGAATTATTGAAATCGAATATGCCCCTTTTTATTAAGTCTGGTAATCTAAGAATTAGGGAACAGACACCCTAATTGACGCGAATCCTAAAGATAGATCTATTGGGTCTAACAAACCCCATCCAAAGTACCGGATGCTTTAGTACTTCGAAATTTGTATCATATCCGAAGGGTGTCCCGGAATGATGGGGATATTCTTATATATATGCATCTTGTTAATGTCGGTTACCAGGTGTTCACCATATGAATGATTTTTATCTCTATGTATGGGATGTGTATTGAAATATGAAATCTTGTGGTCTATTATTATGATTTGATATATATAGGTTAAACCTATAACTCACCAACATTTTTGTTGACGTTTTAAGCATGTTTATTCTCAGGTGATTATTAAGAGCTTCCGCTGTCGCATACTTAAATAAGGACGAGATTTGGAGTCCATGCTTGTATGATATTGTGTAAAAACTGCATTCAAGAAACTTATTTTGTTGTAACATATTCGTATATAAACCATTATGTAATGGTCGTGTGTAAACAGGATATTTTAGATTATCATTATTTGATAATCTACGTAAAGCTTTTTAAACCTTTATTGATGAAATAAAGGTTATGGTTTGTTTTAAAATGAATGCAGTCTTTGAAAAACGTCTCATATAGAGGTCAAAACCTCGCAACGAAATCAATTAATATGGAACGTTTTTAATCAATAAGAACGGGACATTTCAATAATATCATGATAATATAATAATTTAACATCTCATTTGATATAATAAACATTGGGTTAACAACATTAATTGAGATAGTTAACTTAAAGGTTTCAAAACAACACTTACATGTAACGACTAACGAAGACTTAACGACTCCATTAGAATGTATATACATGTTGTGTTTTGATATGTATTCTTAGACACATATCAAGGTACTTCTACTTAACAAAAATGCTTACAATTACATCCTCGTTCAATTTCATCAACGATTCTACTCGTATGCACCCGTATTTGTACTCGTACAATACACAGCTTTTAGATGTATGTACTATTGGTATATACACTCCAATGATCAGCTCTTAGCAGACCATGTGAGTCACCTAACACATGTAGGAACCATCATTTGGCAACTAGCATGAAATAGCTCATAAAATTACAAAAATATTAGTAATCATTCATGACTTATTTACATGAAAACAAAATTACATATCCTTTATATCTAATCCATATACCAACGACCAAAAACACCTAAAAACACTTTCATTCTTCAATTTTCTTCATCTAATTAATCTCTCTCAATTTCCATCTTCAAGTTCTAAGTGTTCTTCATAAATTCCATAAGTATAGTTTCATAAAAATCAAGAATACTTCCAAGTTTGCAAGTCTACTTCCAAGCTTTCTAATCCATTCCAAGTAATCATCTAAGATCAAGGAACCTTTGTTATTTACAGTAGGTTATCTTTCTAGTTCAAGGTAATATTCATATTCAAACTTTGATTCAATTTCTAGAACTATAACAATCTTATTTTTAGTGAAAATCTTACTTGAACTGTTTTCGTGTCATGATTCTGCTTTAAGAACTTTCAAGCCATCCAAGGATCCTTTGAAGCTAGATCGATTTTTCTCATTTTCAGTAGTTTAATCCAGAAAACTTGAGGTAGTAATGATGTTCATAACATCATTCGATTCATACATATAAGGCTATCTTATTCGAAGGTTTAAACTTGTAATCACTAGAACATAGTTTAGTTAATTCTAAACTTGTTCGCAAAAAAAAGTTAATCCTTCTAACTTTACTTTTAAAATCAACTAAACACATGTTCTATATCTATATGATATGCTAACTTAATGATTTAAAACCTGGAAACACGATGAACACCATAAAATCGGATATACGCCGTCGTAGTGAAACCGGGGGCTGTTTTGGTTTGGATAATTAAAAACTATGATAAACTTTGATTTAAAAGTTGTTCTTCTGAGAAAATGATTTTTCATATGAACATGAAACTATATCCAAAAATCTTGGTTAAACTCAAAGTGAAAGTATGTTTTTCAAAATGGTCATCAAGATGTCGTTCTTTCGACGGAAATGACTACCTCTTTAGTAATTGACATGTAACTTAAATTTCCGACTATAAACTTATACTTTTTATGTTTGGATTCTTAAATTAGAGTTCAATATGAAACCATAGCAATTTGATTCACTCAAAACGGATTTAAAATGAAGAAGTTATGGGTAAAACAAGATTGGATATATTTGATCTTTTTAGCTACGGGAAATGTTTAACAAATCTATACAAATCATATCCTAGATAACTTATATTGTATTATGCATGTATTCTAATATATTATGTAATCTTGGGATACCATAGAAACGTATGCAAATGTTTTGACATATCATATCGACCCACGCATATATATTATTTGGAACAACCATAGACACTCTATATGCAGTAATGTTAGAGTTAGCTATTCAGGGTTGAGGTTGATTCCAAAAATATATATACTTTGAGTTGTGATCTAGCCTGAGACATGTATACACTGGGTCGTGGATTGATTCAAGATAATATATATCGATTTATTTCTGTACATCTAACTGTGGACAACTAGTTGTAGGTTACTAACGAGGACATCTGACTTAATACACTCAAATATTTAAAACATAATAAAAATGGTTGTAATTATATTTTGATCATACTTTGATATATATGTACATATTTGTTTAGGTTCGTGAATCGATCCGTGGCCAAGTATTATTTCCGAGGAAGGAAATATCTGTGAAAGTGAGTTATAGTCCCACTTTTAAAATCTAATATTTTTGAGATGAGAATACATGCAGGTTTTATAAATGATTTACAAAATAGACACAAGTACGTGAAACTACATTCTATGGTTGAATTATTGAAATCGAATATACCCCTTTTTATTAAGTCTGGTAATCTAAGAATTAGGGAACAGACACCCTAATTGACGCGAATCCTAAAGATAGATCTATTGGGCCTAACAAACCCCATCCAAAGTACCGGATGCTTTAGTACTTCGAAATTTATATCATATCCGAAGGGTGTCCCGGAATGATGGGGATATTCTTATATATGCATCTTGTTAATATCGGTTACCAGGTGTTCACCATATGAATGATTTTTATCTCTATGTATGGGATGTGTATTGAAATATGAAATCTTGTGGTCTATTGTTACGATTTGATATATATAGGTTAAACCTATAACTCACCAATATTTTTGTTGACGTTTAAAGAATGTTTATTCTCAGGTGAATACTAAGAGCTTCCGTTGTTGCATACTAAAATAAGGACAAGATTTGAAGTCCATGTTTGTATGATATTGTGTAAAAACTGCATTCAAGAAACATATGTCGATGTAATATATTCCTATTGTAAACCATTATATAATGGTCGTGTGTAAACAGTATATTTTAGATTATCATTATTTGATAATCTACGTAATGTTTTTAAAACCTTTATTGATAAAATAAAGGTTATGGTTGTTTTAAAAATGAATGCAGTCTTTGAAAAACGTCTCATATAGAGGTCAAAACCTCGCAACTAAATCAATTAATATGGAACGTTTATAATCATTATGAACGGGACATTTCAGTTGGTATCCGAGCGTTGGTCTTAGAGAACCAGAAAATTTGCATTAGTGTGTCTTATCGAGTTTGTTAGGATGCATTAGTGAGTCTGGACTTCGACCGTGTTTTCTTTAAAAATGATTGCTTAACATTTTTGTTGGAAACTATATATTATTAACATGTAAATATTATGTGATATATTAATCTCTTAACATGTTTGATATTGTGTGATAGATGTCTACCTCTAGCACAAATCACATTGACTCACGTAATAATAACGAAGAGTCGAATATATATTGGCAAGATTCACAAGTTTCCGAAGAACCGGAAGAAGATGAAACGGAACCGGAAGAATAGGAACCGGAAGAAGAGAAACCGGAAGAAGAAGAGGTTCCGGAGGGGGGAATAGTAGGAACCAAAGAAAACCGGTCAAATAAAATAAAATCCTCAATCAATGGACCAAAGTTAATAATGGTCAATGGTGTTTCCACTAAGGAAGCAAAATATTGGGAAAATTACCAATTTTCCGATGAATCGGATCCTGGTGAGGATTCCGATGATGTTATAGAAATTACCCCGACCCAATTTAATGAGGCAAAAGAAAATAATCAGGGAAAAGGCATCAAAATAGAGAAATCTGATTCCGACCCCGATGAACTTTATATGTACTGTCAACACTCGTATTTTCAATATCGTGAAAATAACCCGGGAACCTCTAAAACACCAGGTTTTTCTAAACCAATGTGGAAAATGACGACTCGTATTAGTGGAACATCATATATCCTTAGAAGATTAGGAAAAAGAACCAAGTCCGAAGAAGAAGAAAGCAGTGATTCAGATTAGAGGGGTGTGAGCATATTGTGTAATAAATGTATTGTAGTGTGCTTGTACTTTTATGTTCTATGTAAAAATTACTTGTATTGTTTGTTATTACGAATCTAATCCTTGTCTATTTTACAGTATAAAAACAAAATGGACGTTAAGGGTAGACAACAGAATATTTTAGAAGACCTACCAGAGGATATGATTGAGGAAATCTTGTCTAGAGTCGGTCAGAATTCATCAGCACATTTAGTTATGGCGAAATTAACTTGTCAAACATTTGAAAGACTTTCCAGATATGCCTTAGTTTATAAAAGGCTTTCCTGTGATAGGTGGGGTATATCACATTGGGGAGACTTTAAGTTACGTCGTGTTTTCTTTAAAGCGTTAAATGCGGGGAACCCAAATGCAATTTTACTCTACGGGTTAAGAACCTATTTTGACTCAACATATCCCAACATAGGATTTCGTGAATTAGAAAGAGCTTCTAACATGCAACATAAAGAAGCATGTTATGCTTACGGGTTAGTGATGTTCGCTTCTTACCAAAGTGAGAAAAAGAACATCGGATTGCAGCTTTTAAATAAAACTTTCCCACAAGTGACGGATTCAGTAGTTGGGGTGAGAAACAAGGTTTTTAGATTATTACGGGGCTGTTGGACATTACGAAACCCTCGTCCTTTTGACGACATTACAACATGCTGCCTAGCTAATGGTCATAACGGTTATCTTCCACAAGACCAAGGATGGGAAGTTGTCTTAGTAAAACCAGAATGCATGACTTGTTTCTGGACTTATGAATTACGTGTCTTTATTTCCTTTGCTGAACAACTTGCGTATGTAGTGACCCGAACTTTTCCATGTTTATATATATTAATTGAGATTGATATTTACATGATTAAATGTTTCCAACATGTTAAGCAATCAAACTTGTTAAGACTTGATTAATTGAAATATGTTTCATATAGACAATTGACCACCCAAGTTGACCGGTGATTCACGAACGTTAAAACTTGTAAAAACTATATGATGACATATATATGGTTATATATATAGTTAACATGATATTATGATAAGTAAACATATCATTAAGTATATTAACAATGAACTACATATGTAAAAACAAGACTACTAACTTAATGATTTTGAAACGAGACATATATGTAACGATTATCGTTGTAACGACATTTAATGTATATATATCATATTAAGAGATATTCGTACATCATAATATCATGATAATATAATAATTTAAAATCTATTTTGATATTATAAACATTGGGTTAACAACATTTAACAAGATCGTTAACCTAAAGGTTTCAAAACAACATTTACATGTAACGACTAACGATGACTTAACGACTCAGTTAAAATGTATATACATGTAGTATTTTAATATGTATTCATACACTTTTGAAAGACTTCAAGACACTTATCAAAATACTTCTACTTAACAAAAATGCTTACAATTACATCCTCGTTCAATTTCATCAACAATTCTACTCGTATGCACCCGTATTCGTACTCGTACAATACACAGCTTTTAGATGTATGTACTATTGGTATATACACTCCAATGATCAGCTCTTAGCAGCCCATGTGAGTCACCTAACACATGTGGGAACCATCATTTGGCAACTAGCATGAAATATCTCATAAAATTACAAAAATATGAGTAATCATTCATGACTTATTTACATGAAAACAAAATTACATATCCTTTATATCTAATCCATACACCAACGACCAAAAACACCTACAAACACTTTCATTCTTCAATTTTCTTCATCTAATTAATCTCTCTCAAGTTCTATCTTCAAGTTGTAAGTGTTCTTCATAAATTCCAAAAGTTCTAGTTTCATAAAATCAAGAATACTTCCAAGATTGCAAGTTTACTTTCAAGTTTTCTAAATCCATTCCAAGTAATCATCCAAGATCAAGAAACCTTTGTTACTTACAGTAGGTTATCTTTATAATACAAGGTAATAATCATATTCAAACTTTAATTCAATTTCTATAACTATAACAATCTTATTTCGAGTGAAAATCTTACTTGAACTGTTTTCGTGTCATGATTCTGCTTCAAGAACTTTCAAGCCATCCAAGGATCCTTTGAAGCTAGATCCATTTTTCTCATTTCTAGTAGGTTTATCCAAGGAAATTGAGGTAGTAATGATGTTCATAACATCATTCGATTCATACATATAAAGCTATCTTATTCGAAGGTTTAAACTTGTAATCACTAGAACATAGTTTGTTAATTCTAAACTTGTTCGCAAATAAAAGTTAATCCTTCTAACTTGACTTTTAAAATCAACTAAACACATGTTCTATATCTATATGATATGCTAACTTAATGATTTAAAACCATGAAACACGAAAAACACCGTAAAACCGGATTTACGCCGTCGTAGTAACACCGAAGGCTGTTTTGGGTTAGTTAATTAAAAACTATGATAAAATTTGATTTAAAAGTTGTTATTCTGAGAAAATGATTTTTATTATGAACATGAAACTATATCCAAAAATTATGGTTAAACTCAAAGTGGAAGTATGTTTTCTAAAATGGTCATCTAGACGTCGTTCTTTCGACTGAAATGACTACCTTTACAAAAACGACTTGTAACTTATTTTTCCGACTATAAAACTATACTTTTTCTGTTTAGATTCATAAAATAGAGTTCAATATGAAACCATAGCAATTTGATTCACTCAAAACGGATTTAAAATGAAGAAGTTATGGGTAAAACAAGATTGGATAATTTTTCTCATTTTAGCTACGTGAAAATTGGTAACAAATCTATTCCAACCATAACTTAATCAACTTGTAATGTATATTATGTAATCTTGAGATACCATAGACACGTATACAATGTTTCGACCTATCATGTCGACACATCTATATATATTTCGGAACAACCATAGACACTCTATATGTGAATGTTGGAGTTAGCTATACAGGGTTGAGGTTGATTCCAAAATATATATAGTTTGAGTTGTGATCAATACTGAGATACGTATACACTGGGTCGTGGATTGATTCAAGATAATATTTATCGATTTATTTCTATACATCTAACTGTGGACAACTAGTTGTAGGTTACTAACGAGGACAGCTGACTTAATAAACTTAAAACATCAAAATATATTAAAAGTGTTGTAAATATATTTTGAACATACTTTGATATATATGTATATATTGTTATAGGTTCGTGAATCAACCAGTGGCCAAGTCTTACTTCCCGACGAAGTAAAAATCTGTGAAAGTGAGTTATAGTCCCACTTTTAAAATCTAATATTTTTGGGATGAGAATACATGCAGGTTTTATAAATGATTTACAAAATAGACACAAGTACGTGAAACTACATTCTATGGTTGAATTATCGAAATCGAATATGCCCTTTTTTATTAAGTCTGGTAATCTAAGAATTAGGGAACAGACACCCTAATTGACGCGAATCCTAAAGATAGATCTATTGGGCCTAACAAACCCCATCCAAAGTACCGGATGCTTTAGTACTTCGAAATTTATATCATATCCGAAGGGTGTCCCGGAATGATGGGGATATTCTTATATATGCATCTTGTTAATGTCGGTTACCAGGTGTTCACCATATGAATGATTTTTATCTCTATGTATGGGATGTGTATTGAAATATGAAATCTTGTGGTCTATTATTATGATTTGATATATATAGGTTAAACCTATAACTCACCAACATTTTTGTTGACGTTTTAAGCATGTTTATTCTCAGGTGATTATTAAGAGCTTCCGCTGTCGCATACTTAAATAAAGACGAGATTTGGAGTCCATGCTTGTATGATATTGTGTAAAAACTGCATTCAAGAAACTTATTTTATTGTAACATATTTGTATTGTAAACCATTATGTAATGGTCGTGTGTAAACATGATATTTTAGATTATCATTATTTGATAATCTACGTAAAGCTTTTAAAACCTTTATTGATGAAATAAAGGTTATGGTTTGTTTTAAAATGAATGCAGTCTTTGAAAAACGTCTCATATAGAGGTCAAAACCTCGCAACGAAATCAATTAATATGGAACGTTTTTAATCAATAAGAACGGGACATTTCAGTTGGTATCAGAGCGTTGGTCTTAGAGAACCAGAATTTTGTATTAGTGTGTCTTATCGAGTTTGTTAGGATGCATTAGTAAGTCTGGACATCGACCGTGTTTACTTGAAAAATGATTGCTTAACAAATTTTGTTGGAAACTATATATTTTTAACATGTGAATATTATGTGATATATTAATCTTTTAACGCGTTTGATATTATGTGATAGATGTCTACCTCTAGAACAAGTCCCATTGACTCACCTAATAATAATGAAGAGTCAAATGTAAATTGGAATGATTCGTGGACTGATTCACAAGTTCCCGAAGAGGAACCGGAAGAAGAGTCGGAACCGGAAGAGGAATCGGAACCGGAAGAAGAATCGGAACCGGATGAAGAAATTGAACCGGTGGGGGAAATAATAAAACGGTTAAGTAAAAGAAAATCCTCAACCAACCGACCAAGGTTAATTATGGTCAATGGTGTTTCCGCCAAGGAAGCAAAATATTGGGAGGATTACCAATTCTCCGATGAATCGGATTCCGACGAGAATTCCGATGATGTTATAGAAATTACCCCAACTGAATTTAAAAAGGCAAAAGAAAATAATAAGGGAAAGGGTATAAAAATAGAGAAATCTAATTTCAACCCCGATGAACTTTATATGTATCGTTAACCCCCGAAGTCCTTAAGTTGTAACAATGACCCGGGAACCTCTAAACCACCAGGTTTTTCTAAACCAATGTGGAAAACGACGGCTCGTATTAGGGGAACATCATATATCCCTAGAAACTTGGCAAAACGAACCAGAATCGAAGAAGAAGAAACGAGCAAGTCGGAATAAGATAGTTGTATTCGTGTGGTGTAATATTTGTAATATAGTGTGCTTATGCTTTATGATATATGTAAAAATTGCTTGTATTAATAAGTATTTTTTTTATGAATCTAACTCTTGTCTATTTTACAGTTTAAAAACACAAAATAGATAGACAACCCAATATTTTAAGAGACCTACCCGGAGACATGATTGATGAAATCTTGTCTAGAGTCGGTCAGAATTCCTCGGCACAACTATTTAAGGCGAGATCAGTTTGTAAGACATTCGAAGAACGTTCCAAGAATGCCTTGGTTTATAAAAGGCTTTCGTTCGAAAGATGGGGGATATCACATTGGGAAATCCATAAGTTACGATGTGTTTACTTTGACGCATATATTGCGGGGAACCCAAATGCTATTTTATGCAATGGGTTAAGAAATTATTTTGACTCAATATATCCGAATATTGGACTTCGTGATTTAGAAAAAGCGGCTAACATGCAACATAAAGAAGCATGTTATGCTTACGGATTAGTAATGTTCGCTTCTCACCAAAGTGAGAACAAGAACATCGGGCTACAACTATTAAACAAAACGTTTCCACAAGTGACGGAGTCGGTAATTAGGGTAAGAAATGAGGTTTTTAGATTGTTACGGGACTGTTGGACATTACGTAACCCTCGTCCCTTTGACGACGTTACAACACGCTGTCTTATCAATGGCCATAACGGTTATGTTCCATAAGACCAAGGATGGGAAGTAATCCTAGTAAAACCAGAATGCATGACTTGTTTCTGGACGTATGAATTACGTGTCTTTATTGCCTTTGCTGAACGACTTGTGTACTAGCTAGAATTATCTTCACAACCATCTTGTATCAAATTTATTGTGTGCTATATTTCATGCTATATGTAAAATAAGCGGTATTGTAAGTTTGTAAAATATTGTGTAAAAGTTTGAACGCGAAATATTATTATAATCAGTTTTTCATATAGAATTGTAGTAGTTGAATTGTATATTAGCTACTAAGTATGAACTTAACTGGTAGGTACTACCCGAATTTAAACTTATAAAACGCTAATATGAAGAAAAAGCTTTTATAAATGAGTTCATATTATGCTACGAAATACTATTAACTACTCTTAATATTCTGTATGATTAACTTGTTCCATTTGACTATTTTGAAGGAAATGGCACCGACTACTTGACACACCGTGAATACGAATGAAGAGGAATTCCGTACTTTTCTAGCTTCAAACATAGCCGCAGTACAGGCTGCGCTACATACCAACAATAACCTTGGATCTAGCAGTACAGGAAATCGTGTAGGACGCACCTACAAAGAATTCACTGCCTGCAAACCTTTGGAATTTGATGGAACCGAAGGACCGATCGGATTGAAACTGTGGACCGAGAAGGTCGAATCGGTGTTTGCCATAAGTAAGTGCACTGAAGAGGACAAAGTGAAGTACGCTACGCATACCTTCACAGGTTCTGCGTTAACATGGTGGAATACCTATCTAGAGCAAGTGGGACAAGACGATGCGTATGCACTACCGTGGTCAGCATTCAAGCACTTGATGAACGAGAAGTACCGTCCCAGAACTGAGGTCAATAAGCTCAAGACAGAACTTAGAGGGTTACGAACCCAAGGATTTGATATTACCACGTACGAAAGACTATTCACAGAATTGTGCCTATTGTGTCCGGGAGCATTCGAAGATGAGGAAGAGAAGATCGACGCGTTTGTGAAAGGATTACCGGAATGAATCCAAGAAGATATAAGTTCACACGAGCCCGCCTCCATACAACAGGCATGTAGAATGGCTCACAAACTAGTGAACCAGATTGAAGAAAGAATTAAAGAACAGACTGCTGAAGAGGCCAATGTGAAGCAAGTCAAAAGAAAGTGGGAGGAAAACGGTGATAAGAATCACCAATACAACAACAACAGCAATTACAACAATAATCGCAACAATTATCCCAACAATCGCAACATCAATCGCAACTACAACAAATGGCCCAACAACAACAACAACAACAACAATAACAACAGCAACTACAACAATCATCCCAACAACAATAATAACCGCAACAACAACAACAATCAGAAGCAGCTATGCCAAAGGTGTGAAAAGTATCACTCGGGGTTCTGCACCAAATTTTGCAACAAGTGTAAAAGAAATGGTCATAGCGCGGCGAAGTGTGAGGTCTACAGACCAGGGGTTAATAGAACGAAAGGAACAAATGGTGTCGGAACGAGTAATGGCGGAGCAAGTAGTGTCGGAGCAAGTTATGCCAATGTAGTTTGTTATAAATGTGGAAAACCGGGCCACATTATTAGAAATTGCCCGAACCAGGAGAACACGAATGGACAAGGCCGCGGAAGAGTTTTCAATATTAATGCGGCAGAGGCACAGGAAGACCCAGAGCTTGTTACGGGTACGTTTCTTATTGACAATAAATCTGCTTACGTTTTATTTGATTCGGGTGCGGATAGAAGCTATATGAGTAGAGATTTTTGTGCTAAATTAAGTTGTCCATTGACGCCTTTGGATAGTAAATTTTTACTCGAATTAGCAAATGGTAAATTAATTTCAGTAGATAATATATGTCGGAATCGAGAAATTCAACTGGTTAGCGAAACATTTAAGATTGATTTGATACCAGTAGAGTTAGGGAGTTTTGATGTGATAATCGGTATGGACTGGTTGAAAGAAGTGAAAGCAGTGATCGTTTGTTACAAAAATGCAATTCGCATTATACGAGAAAAAGTCAAACCCTTAATGGTGTACGGAGAAAAGGGCAACACGAAGCTACATCTTATTAGTAATTTGAAGGCACAAAAACTAATAAGAAAAGGTTTCTATGCTGTTCTAGCACACGTCGAGAAAGTACAAACTGAAGAAAAGAGCATCAATGATGTTCCCATTGCAAAAGAATTTCTCGATGTATTTCCGAAAGAATTACCGGGATTACCCCCACATCGATCCGTTGAATTTCAAATAGATCTTGTACCAGGAGCTGCACTAATAGCTCGTGCTCCTTACAGACTCGCACCCAGCGAGATGAAAGAACTGCAAAGTCAATTAAAAGAACTTTTAGAGCGTGGTTTCATTCGACCAAGCACATCACCGTGGGGAGCTCCTGTTTTGTTTGTCAAGAAGAAAGATGGTACATTCAGGTTGTGTATCGACTACCGAGAGTTGAACAAACTTACCATCAAGAACCGCTACCCACTACCGAGAATTGACGACTTATTTGATCAACTACAAGGCTCGTCTGTTTATTCAAAGATTGACTTACGTTCCGGGTATCATCAAATGCGGGTGAAAGAAGATGATATTCCAAAGACTGCTTTCAGAACACGTTACGGTCATTACGAGTTTATGGTCATGCCGTTTGGTTTAACTAATGCACCAGCTGTGTTCATGGACCTTATGAACCGAGTGTGTGGACCATACCTTGACAAGTTTGTCATTGTTTTCATTGATGACATACTTATTTACTCAAAGAATGACCAAGAACACGGTGAACATTTGAGAAAGGTGTTAGAAGTATTGAGGATGGAAGAATTGTACGCTAAGTTTTCAAAGTGTGCATTTTGGTTGGAAGAAGTTCAATTCCTCGGTCACATAGTGAACAAAGAAGGTATTAAGGTGGATCCGGCAAAGATAGAAACTGTTGAAAAGTGGGAAACCCCGAAAACTCCGAAACACATACGCCAGTTTTTAGGACTAGCTGGTTACTACAGAAGGTTCATCCAAGACTTTTCCAGAATAGCAAAACCCTTGACTACATTAACGCATAAAGGGAAGAAATTTGAATGGAATGATGAACAAGAGAAAGCGTTTCAGTTATTGAAGAAAAAGCTAACTACGGCACCTATATTGTCATTGCCTGAAGGGAATGATGATTTTGTGATTTATTGTGACGCATCAAAGCAAGGTCTCGGTTGTGTATTAATGCAACGAACGAAGGTGATTGCTTATTCGTCTAGACAATTGAAGATTCACGAACAAAATTATACGACGCATGATTTGGAATTAGGCGCGGTTGTTTTTGCATTAAAGACTTGGAGGCACTACTTATATGGGGTCAAAATTATTATATATACCGACCACAAAAGTCTTCAACACATATTTAATCAGAAACAACTGAATATGAGGCAGCGTAGGTGGATTGAATTTTTGAATGATTACGACTTTGAGATTCGTTACCACCCGGAGAAGGCAAATGTGGTAGCCGATGCCTTGAGCAGGAAGGACAGAGAACCCATTCGAGTAAAATCTATGAATATAATGATTCATAATAACCTTACTACTCAAATAAAGGAGGCGCAACAAGGAGTTTTAAAAGAGGGAAATTTAAAGGATGAAATACCCAAAGGATCGGAGAAGCATCTTAATATTCGGGAAGACGGAACCCGGTATAGGGCTGAAAGGATTTGGGTACCAAAATTTCGAGATATGAGAGAAATGGTACTTAGAGAAGCTCATAAAACCAGATACTCAATACATCCTGGAACGGGGAAGATGTACAAGGATCTCAAGAAACATTTTTAGTGGCCGGGTATGAAAGCCGATGTTGCTAAATACGTAGGAGAATGTTTGACGTGTTCCAAGGTCAAAGCTGAGCATCAGAAACCATCAGGTCTACTTCAACAACCCAAAATCCCGAAATGGAAATGGGAAAACATTACCATGGATTTCATTACTAAATTGCCAAGGACTGCAAGTGGTTTTGATACTATTTGGGTAATAGTTGATCGTCTCACCAAATCAGCACACTTCCTGCCAATAAGAGAAGATGACAAGATGGAGAAGTTAGCACGACTGTATTTGAAGGAAGTCGTCTCCAGACATGGAATACCAATCTCTATTATCTCTGATAGGGATGGCAGATTTATTTCAAGATTCTGGCAGACATTACAGCAAGCATTAGGAACTCGTCTAGACATGAGTACTGCCTATCATCCACAAACTGATGGGCAGAACGAAAGGACGATACAAACGCTTGAAGACATGCTACGAGCATGTGTTATTGATTTCGGAAACAGTTGGGATCGACATCTACCGTTAGCAGAATTTTCCTACAACAACAGCTACCATTCAAGCATTGAGATGGCGCCGTTTGAAGCACTTTATGGTAGAAAGTGTAGGTCTCCAATTTGTTGGAGTGAAGTGGGGGATAGACAGATTACGGGTCCGGAGATTATACAAGAAACTACCGAGAAGATCATCCAAATTCAACAACGGTTGAAAACCGCCCAAAGTCGACAAAAGAGCTACGCTGACATTAAAAGAAAAGATATAGAATTTGAAATTGGAGAGATGGTCATGCTTAAAGTTGCACCTTGGAAAGGCGTTGTTCGATTTGGTAAACGAGGGAAATTAAATCCAAGGTATATTGGACCATTCAAGATTATTGATCGTGTCGGACCAGTAGCTTACCGACTTGAGTTACCTCAACAACTCGCGGCTGTACATAACACTTTCCACGTCTCGAATTTGAAGAAATGTTTTGCTAAAGAAGATCTCACTATTCCGTTAGATGAAATCCAAATCAACGAAAAACTTCAATTCATCGAAGAACCCGTCGAAATAATGGATCGTGAGGTTAAAAGACTTAAGAAAAACAAGATACCAATTGTCAAGGTTCGATGGAATGCTCGTAGAGGACCCGAGTTCACCTGGGAGCGTGAAGATCAGATGAAGAAGAAATACCCGCATTTATTTCTAGAAGATACGTCAACACCTCCAAATGCT
The DNA here is from genome assembly GCF_046630445.1 of Rutidosis leptorrhynchoides. Taxonomy (NCBI): domain Eukaryota; kingdom Viridiplantae; phylum Streptophyta; class Magnoliopsida; order Asterales; family Asteraceae; genus Rutidosis; species Rutidosis leptorrhynchoides. The sequence continues at coordinate 247,419,816 of NC_092338.1, read as the reverse complement.
TAAAATTTCGGGACGAAATTTATTTAACGGGTAGGTACTGTAGTGACCCGAACTTTTCCATGTTTATATATATTAATTGAGATTGATATTTACATGATTAAATGTTTCCAACATGTTAAGCAATCAAACTTGTTAAGACTTGATTAATTGAAATATGTTTCATATAGACAATTGACCACCCAAGTTGACCGGTGATTCACGAACGTTAAAACTTGTAAAAACTATATGATGACATATATATGGTTATATATATAGTTAACATGATATTATGATAAGTAAACATATCATTAAGTATATTAACAATGAACTACATATGTAAAAACAAGACTACTAACTTAATGATTTTGAAACGAGACATATATGTAACGATTATCGTTGTAACGACATTTAATGTATATATATCATATTAAGAGATATTCGTACATCATAATATCATGATAATATAATAATTTAAAATCTATTTTGATATTATAAACATTGGGTTAACAACATTTAACAAGATCGTTAACCTAAAGGTTTCAAAACAACATTTACATGTAACGACTAACGATGACTTAAGGACTCAGTTAAAATGTATATACATGTAGTATTTTAATATGTATTCATACACTTTTGAAAGACTTCAAGACACTTATCAAAATACTTCTACTTAACAAAAATGCTTACAATTACATCCTCGTTCAATTTCATCAACAATTCTACTCGTATGCACCCGTATTCGTACTCGTACAATACACAGCTTTTAGATGTATGTACTATTGGTATATACACTCCAATGATCAGCTCTTAGCAGCCCATGTGAGTCACCTAACACATGTGGGAACCATCATTTGGCAACTAGCATGAAATATCTCATAAAATTACAAAAATATGAGTAATCATTCATGACTTATTTACATGAAAACAAAATTACATATCCTTTATATCTAATCCATACACCAACGATCAAAAACACCTACAAACACTTTCATTCTTCAATTTTCTTCATCTAATTAATCTCTCTCAAGTTCTATCTTCAAGTTCTAAGTGTTCTTCATAAATTCCAAAAGTTCTAGTTTCATAAAATCAAGAATACTTCCAAGATTGCAAGTTTACTTTCAAGTTTTCTAAATCCATTCCAAGTAATCATCCAAGATCAAGAAACCTTTGTTACTTACAGTAGGTTATCTTTATAATACAAGGTAATAATCATATTCAAACTTTAATTCAATTTCTATAACTATAACAATCTTATTTCGAGTGAAAATCTTACTTGAACTGTTTTCGTGTCATGATTCTGCTTCAAGAACTTTCAAGCCATCCAAGGATCCTTTGAAGCTAGATCCATTTTTCTCATTTCTAGTAGGTTTATCCAAGGAAATTGAGGTAGTAATGATGTTCATAACATCATTCGATTCATACATATAAAGCTATCTTATTCGAAGGTTTAAACTTGTAATCACTAGAACATAGTTTGTTAATTCTAAACTTGTTCGCAAATAAAATTTAATCCTTCTAACTTGACTTTTAAAATCAACTAAACACATGTTCTATATCTATATGATATGCTAAATTAATGATTTAAAACCATGAAACACGAAAAACACCGTAAAACCGGATTTACGCCGTCGTAGTAACACCGCGGGCTGTTTTGGGTTAGTTAATTAAAAACTATGATAAACTTTGATATAAAAGTTGTTATTCTGAGAAAATGATTTTTATTATGAACATGAAACTATATCCAAAAATTATGGTTAAACTCAAAGTGGAAGTATGTTTTCTAAAATGGTCATCTAGACGTCGTTCTTTCGACTGAAATGACTACCTTTACAAAAACGACTTGTAACTTATTTTTCCGACTATAAAACTATACTTTTTCTGTTTAGATTCATAAAATAGAGTTCAATATGAAACCATAGCAATTTGATTCACTCAAAACGGATTTAAAATGAAGAAGTTATGGGTAAAACAAGATTGGATAATTTTTCTCATTTTAGCTACGTGAAAATTGGTAACAAATCTATTCCAACCATAACTTAATCAACTTGTATTGTATATTATGTAATCTTGAGATACCATAGACACGTATACAATGTTTCGACCTATCATGTCGACACATCTATATATATTTCGGAACAACCATAGACACTCTATATGTGAATGTTGGAGTTAGCTATACAGGGTTGAGGTTGATTCCAAAATATATATAGTTTGAGTTGTGATCAATACTGAGATACGTATACACTGGGTCGTGGATTGATTCAAGATAATATTTATCGATTTATTTCTGTACATCTAACTGTGGACAACTAGTTGTAGGTTACTAACGAGGACAGCTGACTTAATAAACTTAAAACATCAAAATATATTAAAAGTGTTGTAAATATATTTTGAACATACTTTGATATATATGTATATATTGTTATAGGTTCGTGAATCAACCAGTGGCCAAGTCTTACTTCCCGATGAAGTAAAAATATGTGAAAGTGAGTTATAGTCCCACTTTTAAAATCTAATATTTTTGGGATGAGAATACATGCAGGTTTTATAAATGATTTACAAAATAGACACAAGTACGTGAAACTACATTCTATGGTTGAATTATCGAAATCGAATATGCCCTTTTTTATTAAGTCTGGTAATCTAAGAATTAGGGAATAGACACCCTAATTGACGCGAATCCTAAAGATAGATCTATTGGGCCTAACAAACCCCATCCAAAGTACCGGATGCTTTAGTACTTCGAAATTTATATCATATCCGAAGGGTGTCCCGGAATGATGGGGATATTCTTATATATGCATCTTGTTAATGTCGGTTACCAGGTGTTCACCATATGAATGATTTTTATCTCTATGTATGGGATGTGTATTGAAATATGAAATCTTGTGGTCTATTATTATGATTTGATATATATAGGTTAAACCTATAACTCACCAACATTTTTGTTGACGTTTTAAGCATGTTTATTCTCAGGTGATTATTAAGAGCTTTCGCTGTCGCATACTTAAATAAGGACGAGATTTGGAGTCCATGCTTGTATGATATTGTGTAAAAACTGCATTCAAGAAACTTATTTTATTGTAACATATTTGTATTGTAAACCATTATGTAATGGTCATGTGTAAACATGATATTTTAGATTATCATTATTTGATAATCTACGTAAAGCTTTTAAAACCTTTATTGATGAAATAAAGGTTATGGTTTGTTTTAAAATGAATGCAGTCTTTGAAAAACGTCTCATATAGAGGTCAAAACCTCGCAACGAAATCAATTAATATGGAACGTTTTTAATCAATAAGAACGGGACATTTCAGCGTATTAACTAGATTTATCTTCAAAACTGTCCTGTATCATAGTGTACTATATTTCATGTTATATGTAATATAGCGAAGTTGTAAGTTTGAAGAATATTTGTATGTGATATATTATTATAATCAGTTTTTCATATGGAATTGTAGTAGTTGAATTATATATTAGCTACTAAGTATGAACTTAACGGGTAGGTAGTACCCTAATTTAAAATTATAAAACGCTAATATGAAGAAAAAGCTTTTATAAATGAGTTCATATTATGCTACGAGATACTATTGACTACTCTTAATATTCTATATGATTAAATTGTTTCATTTGACTATTTTGAAGGAAATGGCACCGACTACTCGACACACCTTGAATATGAGCGAAGTGGAATTTCGTGCCTTTCTTGCTTCAAACATAGCCGCAGTACAGGCCGCGCTACATATCAACAATAACTCTGAATCTAGCAATACAGCTAACGGTGCAAGAAATTTTGTAGGATGCTCCTACAAGGAATTCACTGCCTGCAAACCTTCAGAATTTAATGGAACCGAAGGACCAATCGGATTAAAATGGTGGACCGAGAAAGTTAAATCGGTGTTTTCCATGAGTAAGTGTGCTGAAGGAGACAAAGTGAAGTACGCTACGCATACCATCACAGGTATTGCATTAACATGCTGGAATACCTATCTAGAGCAAGTGGGATAAGATGCTGCTTACGTGCTACAGTGGTCAGCATTCAAGCACTTGATGAACGAGAAGTACCGTCCCAGAACCGAGGTCAATAAGCTCAAGTCAGAACTTAGAGGGTTACGAACACAGGGATTCGATATTACTTCGTACGAAAGACGATTCACTGAATTGTGCCTATTGTGTCCAAGAGTGTTCGAAGATGAGGAAGAGAAGATCGACGCGTTTGTGAAAGGGTTACCGGAGAGAATCCAAGAAGATATAAGTTCACACGAGCCTGCCTCCATACAAAAGGCATGTAGAATGGCTCACAAACTAGTGAACCAGATTGAGGGAAGAATTAAAGAACAGGCAGCCGAAGAGGCCAACGTGAAGCTTGTCAAAAGAAAGTGGGAGGAAATCGGTGATAAGAGTCACCAATACAACAACAACTATCCCAACAATCGCAACATCAATCGCAACTACAACAAACGGCACAACAACAACAACAACAACAACAACAACAACAACAACTACAACAATCATCCCAACAACAATAACAACCGCAACAACAACAACAATCAGAAGCAGCTATGCCAAAGGTGTGAAAAGTATCACTCGGGGTTCTGCACCAAATTTTTCAACAAGTGTAAAAGAAATGGTCATAGCGCGGCGAAGTGTGAGGTCTACGGACTAGGGGTTAACAGAACGAAAGGAACAAATGGTGTCGGAACGAGTAATGGTGGAGCAAGTAGTGTCGGAGCAAGTTAGGCCAATGTAGTTTGTTATAAATGTGGAAAACTGGGCCACATTATTAGAAATTGCCCGAACCAGGAGAACACGAATGAACAAGGCCGCGGAAGAGTTTTCAATATAAATGCAGCAGAGGCACAGGAAGACCCGGAGATTGTTACGGGTACGTTTCTTATTGACAATAAATCTGCTTACGTTTTATTTGATTCAGGTGCGGATAGAAGCTATATGAGTAGAGATTTTTGTGCTAAATTAAATTGTCCATTGACGCCGCTGGATAGTAAATTTTTACTCGAATTAGCAAACGGTAAATTAATTTCAGCAGATTATATATGCCGGAATCAAGAAATTAAACTGGGTAGCGAAATATTTAAGATTGATTTGATACCAGTAGAGTTAGGGAGTTTTGATGTAATAGTTGGCATGGACTGGCTGAAGGAGATGAAATCAGAGATCGTATGTTACGAAAATGCAATTTGCATTGTACGAGAAGAAGGAGAACCCTTAATGGTGTACGGAGAAAAGGGCAACACGAAGCTACATCTTATTAGTAATTTGAAGGCACAAAAACTAATAAGAAAAGATTGCTATGCTGTTCTAGCACACGTCGAGAAAGTACAAACTGAAAAAAAGAGTATCAATGATGTTCCCGTCGCAAAAGAATTTCCCGATGTATTTCTGAAAGAATTACCGGGACTACCTCCACATCGATCTGTTGAATTTCAAATAGATCTTGTACCAGGAGCTGCACCATTAGCTCGTGCTCCTTACAGACTCGCACCCAGCGAGATGAAAGAACTGCAAAGCCAACTGCAAGAACTATTAGAACGTGGTTTCATTCGACCAAGCACATCACCATGGGGAACTCCTGTTTTGTTTGTCAAGAAGAAGGATGGTACATTTAGGTTATGTATTGACTACAGAGAGTTGAATAAACTTACCATCAAAAACCATTATCCACTGCCGAGAATTGATGACTTATTTGATCAACTACAAGGCTCTTCGGTTTATTCGAAAATCGATTTACGTTCTGGATATCAACAAATGCGAGTAAAGGAGGATGATATTCCAAAAACTGCTTTTAGGACGCGTTATGGTCATTACGAGTTTATGGTTATGCCGTTTGGATTGACTAATGCACCAGCTGTGTTCATGGACCTTATGAACCGAGTGTGTGGGCTATATCTTGACAAGTTTGTCATTGTTTTCATCGATGACATACTTATTTACTCAAAGAATGATCAAGAGCACGAAGAACATTTGAGAAAAGTGCTAGAAGTATTGAGGAAAGAAAAACTGTACGCTAAGTTTTCAAAGTGTGCATTTTGGTTCGAAGAGTTCAATTCCTCGGTCACATAGTGAACAAAGAAGGTATCCAAGTGGACCCGGCAAAGATCGAAACCGTTGAAAAGTGGGAAACCCCAAAAACTCCGAAGCATATACGTCAATTTTTAGTATTGACTGGTTACTACAGAAGATTCATCCAAGATTTCTCCAAAATAGCAAAACCCTTGACTGCATTAACGCATAAAGGGAAGAAATTTGAATGGAAGGATGAACAAGAGAAGGCGTTTCAGTTATTGAAGAAAAAGCTAACTACGACACCTATATTGTCATTGCCTGAAGGGAATAATGATTTTGTGATTTATTGTGATGCATCAAAGCAAGGTCTCGGTTGTGTATTAATGCAACGAATGAAGGTGATTGCTTATGCGTCTAGACAATTGAAGATTCACGAGCAAAATTATACAACTCACGATTTGGAATTGGGGGCTGTTGTTTTTGCATTAAAGACTTGGAGGCATTATTTATATGGGGTCAAAAGTATTATATATACCGACCATAAAAGTCTCCAACATATATTTAATCAGAAGCAACAGAATATGAGACAACGCAGGTGGATTGAACTGTTGAATGATTCTGATTTTGAGATTTGATACCACCCGGGGAAGGCGAATGTGGTAGCTGACGCTTTAAGTAGAAAGGACAGAGAACCTATACGGGTAAAAGCTATGAATATAATTATTCGTACTAACCTTACTACTCAAATAAAGGAGGCGCAACAGGGGGTTGTAAAAGAAGGAAACTTGAAGAATGAGATACCCAAAGGATCAGAGAAACATCTTAATATTCGGGAAGACAGAACCTGATATAGGGCTGATAGAATTTGGGTACCAAGGTTTGGAGATGTGAGAGAAATGGTACTTAAAGAAGCACATAAAACCAGATATTCAATACATCCCGGAGCTGGGAAGATGTATAAAGATCTCAAGAAACACTTTTGGTGGCCGGGTATGAAAGCCGATATTGCTAAATATGTAGGAGAATGTTTGACGTGTTCTAAGGTCAAAGCTGAACATCAGAAACTATTAGGTCTACTACAACAACCTGAAATCCCGGAATGGAAATGGGAAAACATTACCATGGATTTCATTACTAAATTGCCAAGGACTGCCAGTGGTTATGATACTATTTGGGTAATAGTTGATCGTCTCACCAAGTCAGCACACTTCCTGCCAATGAGAGGAGATGACAAAATGGAGAAGTTGACACGATTGTATTTGAAGGAGGTTGTCTCCAGACATGGAATACCCGTCTCTATTATCTCTGATAGGGATGGTAGATTTGTTTCAAGGTTCTGGCAGACGTTGCAACAAGCATTGGGGACTCGTCTAGACATGAGTACTGTCTATCATCCACAAACTGATGGGCAGAGCGAAAGGACGATACAAATGCTTGAAGACATGCTACGAGCATGTGTTAATGATTTTGAAAACAGTTGGGATCGATACCTACCGTTAGCAGAATTTTTCTACAACAACAGTTATCATTCTAGTATTGAGATGGCGTCGTTTGAGGCACTTTATGGTAGAAAGTGCAGGTCTCTGATTAATTGAAATGAAGTGGGGGATAGACAGGTCTCCGAGAAAATTATCCAAATTCAACAACGATTGAAAACCGCCCAGAGTCGACAAAAGAGCTACGCGGACAGTAAAAGAAAAGATATAGAGTTGAAATTGGAGAAATGGTCATGCTTAAGGTTTCACCTTGGAAAGGCGTTGTTCGATTTGGTAAACGGGGGAAACTAAATCCAAGGTACATTGGACCATTCAAGATTATAGATCGTGTCAGACCAGTAGCTTACCAACTGGAGCTACCTCAAAGACTCGCGGCTGTACATAACACTTTCCACGTCTCGAATTTGAAGAAATGTTTTGCTAAAAAAGATCTCACTATTCCATTGGACGAAATCCAAATCAATGAAAAACTTCAATTCATTGAAGAACCCGTCAAAATAATGGATCGTGAGGTTAAGAGACTTAAGCAAAACAAGATACCGATTGTTAAGGTTCGATGGAATGCTCGTAGAGGACCCGAGTTCACCTGGGAGCGTGAAGATCAGATGAATAAGAAATACCCACATCTATTTCCAGAAGATTCGTCAACACCTTCAACAGCTTAAAATTTCGGGACGAAATTTATTTAACGGGTAGGTACTGTAGTGACCCGAACTTTTCCATGTTTATATATACTAATTGAGATTGATATTTACATGACAAAATGTTTCCAACTTGTTAAGCAATCAAACTTGTTAAGACTTGATTAAATGAAATAAGTTTCATATAGACAATTGATCACCCATGTTGACCGGCGATTCACGAACGTTACAAAATTGTAAAAACTACATGTTGTGGTATATATAGACATATATATATATGGTTGACATGAGATTATGATGAGTAAGTATCTCACTAATTATATTAACAATGTGTGATATACATAAGAAATGAGATTACTAAGTTAAGAAACTCGAAATGATATATATAACGATTATCGTTATGATAACGTCTACTAAATACATATGTATCATATTAAGATATTGATAAACTATATTTAACATGATAAAATGATATTTAAATATATCATTAAGTGTGTTAACAATGAACTACATATGTAAAACAAGACTACTAACTCAAGAATTTCGAAACGAGACTTATATGTAACGATTATCATTGTAACGATTATCATTGTAACGATATTTTAATGTATATATCATATTAAAAGATATCCATACATCATAATATCATGATAATATAATAATTTAACATCTCATTTGATATAATAAACATTGGGTTAACAACATTAATTGTGATCGTTAACTTAAAGGTTTCAAAACAACACTTACATGTAATGACTAACGAAGACTTAACGACTCCATTAGAATGTATATACATGTTATGTTTTGATATGTATTCTTACACTTTTGAAATACTTCAAGACACATATCAAAGTACTTCTACTTAACAAAAATGCTTACAATTACATCCTCGTTCAATTTCATCAACAATTCTACTCGTATGCACCCGTATTCGTATTCGTACTCGTACAATACACAACTTTTAGATGTATGTACTATTGGTATATACACTCCAATGATCAGAAATTAGTAGCCCATGTGAGTCACCTAACACATGTGGGAACCATTATTTGGCAACTAGCATGAAATATCTCATAAAATTACAAAAATATTAGTAATCATTCATGACTTATTTACATGAAAACAAAATTACATATCCTTTATATCTAATCCATATACCAACGACCAAAAACACCTACAAATACTTTCATTCTTCAATTTTCTTCATCTAATTGATCTCTCTCAAGTTCCATCTTCAAGTTCTAAGTGTTCTTCATAAATTCCATAAGTATAGTTTCATAAAAATCAAGAATACTTCCAAGTTTACAAGTCTACTTCCAAGCTTTCTAATCCATTCCAAGTAATCATCTAAGATCAAGGAACCTTTGTTATTTACAGTAGGTTATCTTTCTAATTCAAGGTAATATTCATATTCAAACTTTGATTCAATTTCTACAACTATAACAATCTTATTTCGAGTGAAAATCTTACTTGAACTGTTTTCGTGTCATGATTCTGCTTCAAGAACTTTCAAGCCATCCAAGGATCCTTTGAAGCTAGATCCATTTTTTTCATTTCCAGTAGTTTTATCCAGAAAACTTGAGGTAGTAATGATGTTCATAACATCATTCGATTCATACATATAAAGCTATCTTATTCGAAGGTTTAAACATGTAATCACTAGAACACAGTTTAGTTAATTCTAAACTTGTTCGCAATTAAAAGTTAATCCTTCTAACTTGAATTTTAAAATCAACTAAACACATGTTCTATATCTATATCATATGCTAACTTAATGATTTAAAACCTGAAAACACGATGAACACCATAAAATCGGATATACGCCGTCGTAGTGAAACCGGGGGCTGTTTGGGTTTGGATAATTAAAAACCATGATAAACTTTGATTTAAAAGTTGTTCTTCTGGGAAAATGATTTTTCATATGAACATGAAACTATATCCAAAAATCTTGGTTAAACTCAAAGTGAAAGTATGTTTTTCAAAATGGTCATCAAGATGTCGTTCTTTCGACGGAAATGACTACCCCTTTCGTAATTGACATGTAACTTAAATTTCCGACTATAAACCTATACATTTTCTGTTTGGATTCTTAAATTAGAGTTTAATAAGAAACCATAGCAATTTGATTTACTCAAAACGGATTTAAAATGAAGAAGTTATGGGTAAAACAAGATTGGATATTTTTGATCTTTTTAGCTACCGGAAATGTTTAACAAATCTATACAAATCATATCCTAGCTAACTTATATTATATTATACATGTATTCTAAATATTATGTAATCTTGGGATACCATAGACACGTATGAAAATATTTTGACATATCATATCGACCCATGTATATATATTATTTGGAACAACCATAGACACTCTATATGCAGTAATGTTGGAGTTAGCTATACAGGGTTGAGGTTGATTACAAAAATATATATACTTTGAGTTGTGATCTATCCTGAGATGTGTATACAATGGGTCGTGGATTGATTCAAGATAATATATATCGATTTATTTTTGTACATCTAACTGACTTAATACACTCAAATCGTTAGTTGTAGGTTACTAACGAGGACAGCTGACTTAATACACTCAAATCTTTAAAACATAATAAAAATGGTTGTAATTATATTTTGATCATACTTTGATATATATGTACATAGTTGTATAGGTTCTGAATCGATCTGTGGCCAAGTCTTATTTCCGAGAAAGGAAATATCTGTGAAAGTGAGTTATAGTCCCACTTTTAAAATCTAATATTTTTGGGATGAGAATACATGCAGGTTTTATAAATGATTTACAAAATAGATACAAGTACGTGAAACTACATTCTATGGTTGAATTATCGAAATCGAATATGCCCCTTTTTATTAAGTCTGGTAATCTAAGAATTAGGGAACAGACACCCTAATTGATGCGAATCCTAAAGATAGATCTATTGGGCCTAACAAACCTTATCCAAAGTACCGGATGCTTTAGTACTTCGAAATTTATATCATATCCGAAGGGTGTCCCGGAATGATGGGGATATTCTTATATATGCATCTTGTTAATGTCGGTTACCAGGTGTTTACCATATGAATGATTTTTATCTCTATGTATGGGATGTGTATTGAAATATGAAATCTTGTGGTCTATTGTTACGATTTGATATATATAGGTTAAACCTATAACTCGTCAACATTTTTGTTGACGTTTAAAGCATGTTTATTCTCAGGTGAATACTAAGAGCTTCCGCTGTTGCATACTAAAATAAGGACAAGATTTGAAGTCCATGTTTGTATGATATTGTGTAAAAACTGCATTCAAGAAACATATGTCGATGTAATATATTCCTATTGTAAACCATTATATAATGGTCGTGTATAAATAGTATATTTTAGATTATCATTATTTGATAATCTACGTAATGTTTTTAAAACCTTTATTGATAAAATAAAGGTTATGGTTGTTTTAAAAATGAATGCAGTCTATGAAAAACGTCTCATATAGAGGTCAAAACCTAGCAACGAAATCAATTAATATGGAACGTTTATAATCAATATGAACGGGACATTTCAGACTACAGAGTGATAAGTGGTGTGATTTCCACAAAGCATATGGACACGACACTGGCAACTGTAAGTCGTTGATGAGGGAAATTATTGCAAAGATTAAAGCTGGAGAGTTAAACTATCTATTACAGGGAAAACAATATCGGAAGAATGATCCAAATAAGCGTTTTGCCTGGCAAGGAAAGGTGCATCACGATAGACGGCATGATTGGAACAGGAGAGAAGAAAGAAAAGATGAAAGGGACCCAACCCCTGAAAGGCACATCAAGGTTATATGGAATGAGGTGGAGGAGTATGAAATAGACGGAGAGCGCAGGACGGAGCATTGGATGTACGCTCCCGTCACATTTCACACTATCCCAAATTGGCGTCTATCAGAAGAGCCTGTGGTCATCTTAGCTGTAATTGCGAACAAGAACATTACCAGAGTCTACACTGATACAGGAAGTAAGGCAGATATCTTATATTTGCATTGTTTCAGAGATTATCCGTTCAGCGTGAAGGATAGGCTTCGCTGCACAAACTTGAAGATTACTGGCATCACGGGAGAATCAATGAGGGCAGTTGGTAACGTTGGGAGCACACCCTCTAGTCCGAACAGAAATTGTGGACTTCATGGTTCTTGATGGTAAATCAAGATTCAATGCTTTGTTTGGAAGGCGAACTCTTAGCAACTTTGGAGCAATTACTTCAACACCACATGTAGAATTGCGATTCCCAACACCAAATGGTGTGGCTGTGATACACTCTGAATACGTTGGACCTGCAAGGGAGAGATCAGTTGTTTATGAAGCTCAGGGGAATTTTATTAGGGGAGGAATGTCAAAGCAGTTGTTTAACAGAAATGATGTGAATGGGTATTTCAAACTACCCAAAATGTGGGAGCCTTAGAGGCAGGACGCAATACGCTGCACATAAAACATTATTTTAGCATAAATCGTGCAGCATAGTTTGTTTAGCATGTTTTTATTCTTTATCAGTTCAAACAAAGCACAATACAATTTTAGTAATTTTCTGGATGAGATTAATCACCCTGTCCATACGAAGATGTTGCACAAAATATTATATGTGCGACAAAGGTATGTCAATAAAATTTATCTTACGCGTTACGAATGTAGAACATAGCATTCATACCTACCCACAAAAGGCAAGGCATTTTCATGCTCCCGATGGTAGAGGCTCTTGTTTCAACATTATTATAACACCCCGTCAAAATCCATTAACGAAATGTTAACTCTGGCCCAGTGCTCGGCTTGACTTCTAAGTAATACCAATGTTCTACAGCGGAAGCAACTAATACCTGAGATAAAACATGCAAAACGGATCAGCATGAAGTTGAGTAAATCTACAGGTTTGAGTAAATAGTTCTCGTATGTTTCATAAAACAGTTTCTATAAATCATTTGTCGAAAATCAGTTCTCAAAAATCAGTAAACATTTATGAGTATAAACCACTAAGGTTTAATCTCAAAAGTTTGCATATAGTAAATGCTAAGTAATAAAATGTTTGTAAGATGTCAAGTTTCAACTGAGTAGGACATCAAAAAGTTCTTTTTGTTTCAACTCCTGGTAGACATTACCATGTCTAGGACCAGCACTGAAATCTCTTAGTAAAACTGTACTGTAGTAGAACAATCACGACCGAACAACACAACCTAGTCAAATAGGTCATCTTAAGTATACATATAGGTCACACTATGTCAACCCATATTGTACGCATAGTCCTAGTGCTCAGACTGACTCAATATGCATGTAAAAGTCAACAAGTCCACGCAAGTCAACAAAAGTCAACCAAAGTCAACTCAAAAGTCAACTCGATCAAACTGGTCAACTAAATTCAAACATCTTAGTAGGTCATGCATTCATGGTCAACATGTCAAACCTGAGTCAAATAACATGTTACAGTTCATAGTTTAGCAATTTGCGCATTCGCAGTTTATCGCATGTCCTCAAAATACGTGCATCACAAAAAGAAACGAGTTTAACTCTTAGCAAATAATTAAAGAAAACATGGAAAACTCCAGATCACAAATAGACTCAAAATTGATTCCAAAAAGTCCATCCGGGGCCTCATACGATGTCTACAAGTAGGATATCAGAAAAGGTCTACGTACATTTTACCAAATCAGTTTCAGCATGTGCATCAGTTTTAGATCATTTCTCATTTAATATTAAAAATAGCTTTTGATGAACGGCCATTTGGAGATGACTCAAAACACTCCAAAGTTTTAGTGATAAAAAAATCAAAGACATTCATTTAGCCAATTTGTACATATTAGCCTATCTTTATAGACCCTTTAGTTTTAGTCAATAAACAGACATATCATTTGGTCAAGCTTATAACTCATGGCACTACACGTTTTTAGAAGTTAGCATGCAAATGAAATATACTAAGGAACATATAAACTAACATATTCCAGAAGATCAAAGCCTTAATCAATTTCTAGTTCACTCTAGGTCAATTTGTGTAATTTTGAAAACAGATTCAGCACACTATAAAGCACGAATCTTCGTTTTGACATACCGAGAGCATTACAAAAGCTTTTGACGCAAATATTAAGTCTAACATGCATGATTTTTCACAAAGAGTACAATAATACATATTTCAATAGCTAAATCACAAAGTACATAACTCAGAAAATTCGTATATCATGTAAAACCCTAACAAAACTTCGATTAATTATAACTAGAGCATACGATAACGAAATCATGCGAAATCAAAGTCCAGACTTATTAATTTTTTGAGATCTATTCATCTAAGCACAATACAAGATCCGTTCATAAGTCACTTTGATCAGATTCATAAGATACAAATTCGTGATTCATAGCAACGACAACAATCGAGCAAATTAACGACTAACGATAACTCTAATCGCATTTAATTGAGCACTAGACATGATTACACTATGTAATTGCATAAATACGGATGTAAACATGAATAATCAAATTAGGGTTCTAAGATTTATACCCTAGATCAAGCAATTGTTGGTACTATCGGGTAGAGGAGAACGAGACGAGCACGGATTCGCATCCAAATTGAACGATCAAGCAAGCTTTTGATGGTGTTATGTGTGTGTTGTATGTCGGCATGAAAAAAGAGAAGGAGAGCAGATACAAGTCATGGTTTAGTGTATGGGAGTGATAATGGATGTGTTTTTGATAGATTAGGTGTTTAAGGGCTAAAGCTTGGGCCCAAAGTAAGGTTTAATTAACAATAAGGTCCAAATTAAAGAAAGGGAAGCCCACCTCTAGTGGATTTCGACCAAGGACTGGAAAAAGGGATTCATTGCGCTCTCAAATGATGCTAGACAAATTTCCTAAGTGTACCCATTAAGTTTTGTTAGCCGAAAACGCAAACCAAAACTGATAAACGTTAATTTCTCGCATTTTTAATCTATATAAATTCTAATAAATAGAAAGTATCTTTAAAACATAATAATTATATAATATAATTATTGAAATTAAATTACATTATGCTTTGTCTTGCTAGTACGCTAAGTGTGGTTCGTTTCTAGTTTCCGTTAACCGTACCGGATTCCCGGAACGTTAACAGATCGTTAAAACGCATCTCACCAAGTTTAATTCATTAAATATATAGTATATTAAATATGTTTTTCTTAAAGTTAATAATTATTAAAAATAATTATTTTATCATTTTTCTGAGTTCCGTAAACTGAAAAGCTTTCTAGGCGATTATCTTAATCTAGTAGTTTTTTAGGTATTTCGTTATCCGAAACAAGTTCATAAATTAATATAATATATTAATCCAAGTAATGAAATAGGATAAAGTATGAATTTAAATCTATTAAACACATAAGGTTCTAAGTAATCACCGTTAATTATTTAACGGACAAGTAACGATAGTAACGGAAAAAGTTGGGTTGTTACAATTATAGACACAAGGGATCAGCTAGCGTAAGTGTTTACTTCACTAGAGGGCACCGAGGAAAAAATAAGATATCTCTTAATGTCATGAAATACAAAATGGTTTATCACAAATGCATAAATCCATTTATATACTGAAAACAGAAAAAATACAAGTGTATTTTATAAGCCGCACAACGCCTAAGAGCAATACGGAAAGAAGAATACAATTCATTATCTAACAACATACCTTAAACAGACTTATCATTCTTTATGATGAATTATCAACATCAAAATATTATGATCAATTCACAATTTGTTTCAGAAATTGATTACAAATTTTCAACACATCTTTACAAAATAAACGCCCTTATGCGGAACGGAGGGCGGATAGCAGTTCGATACATCCTTTATATGAAAATAACAAAGGCATACATGTTTTACAGATAAGATTGATGAGAAACAAACATATAATTTTGATAAATTATATACATTATGCCATATAAATAGCAACAATTCTCAGCTTCATAAATATATCATGCAATGACTTTTGGCGGACAGCGGATAACGGATAAAAGTTCAAAACATATGCCATATCAAAAATTAGTTCAAGGCAAAAAAAAAATTGTATAATCTGGCATATAGTATACAACATCAAGAATATCTTAATCATAAAAAAGCATGGCAATTTTAAAGTAATAACAAAATGTATAAATATGTCAAACACACAAGTTATATATTGTTATTACAGACTGATTTGCAAAAGTATGCAGTCTTAATTTGCCTTTCAAACTTTTAAATTTATAAAACCTTTATTAATACACTTTTAACACCCTAACGAGCAACAAAACCCGGTCAGATATAGTATTTTAGGTTATCGTCCCAAGAGAGCGTGGAAGAAGATAAGAGTTGTTTATTATATAGCTTAGCTCTTATTAAAGAACTAAAGATAGATTTTTATGTGTTTTTAGGTTGTTGGTTTTTATCTCTTAGGAAAGAGATGATTAAAGATAAATAAAATAACAAAATATAAAGCAGGAAATAAAGATTTAAAATAAAGAATTATAAAAGAGAAGTGATTACAAGGACGTGTGAATCATAAGGGAAATATATTAATTATTTCATAACTTATATTAACAAATAACAAGATAACAATCATAGAGCAATCATTATCCCTAAAAGGCTAAGCTAAATGTCGCATATCATTCATAAGGTAGGACCTAAAGCATACATTAACTAAGTGATGTTCATAGCTAATGTCTTCATTCATGGCATTCAAATAATCACATGATAAATATTACCTAAACCTGATGTGGATCCAAGGCAACATTTAATTAGACTGACAAATTATATAAGCTAATAAACTTAATCAGATCAACTCAAGTTACTAGCTGAAAGTTAATCTTAATCAGGTTCTCATGCAAATGACAATTAAACACACATAAACAAAGGTTCTTCGATTAAGCCTAACAATAATGAATTCTATTATATAAGTGTGATTCAAGTTCAACTAGTTGTATAACTACCGATGATGTTTACCAAATTTGCATGCAATTCAAACACTATATTTGATGGACTAGATCTAAACAAGTGATATGAATCGAATATAAGATCATAGAATCAATGACTAATTAATCCTAGATTCATAATATTTAATCATTAAGCATGGCAAACAAGTTATTTAATCATGGCAGATATAAACAGTTTAAATAATCATCACAGAAACATGAACATTGATGTGTAAAATCGTGTCTATAATTTATAATGGAAAATGCCGGTTAAAAGATTACTACACACTAACGGGCAGTGTACCCGATCGTGTAATAGTATAAAATTGGTAATTTCGAATTCGTTCCAAGGACAGTTTAAACGTGAGAATTAAGATTGTAACTAATAAAATAAACTAAGTTAATCTATGAAAATCGAAAGTACGAGATAGTTTGTTTTGTGGCTATTTAACGATTAGCGAAATCAAAGATTGATTAAACGTAAGAGACGATATTTTTGTATTTTTCAGTTTATAAAAATAAATGCTGACTCGACGAAAAGTAAAGATATTTGAATTCAATGGATAAAAGAAGGTTCACCTAGATCTCCTATTCGTAGTGTCGGATGATTTGTTATTAAGCACCAGTTCAATTTATCAATACATGCAACTACAAAGTCGGTTTACCCAGAGTTCTCTTTTAGCAAACACGTCAAACTTGGATTTATTGGCTTAGGTTTCCCTTTCACCAAAGACCTCTTTCGTTTGTGACTTAGTAATTAACTAACTACAAGATTAAGATTCAATTGGTTACGCGTTCGCTCCACACAATTCACTCCTGTTTTGTTTAATCCTTGTTACCCGGTTTACCCCTTTGGTCCAGTAAGCACCCAATTGGTTAAGACAAATCAATTGAAAACTAGTGTACTAAATTGAAACAGGGTTCCCTTTGTTCAAACATGATCACTAATCAACCTAGTAACAATAATCAACACCCACAAGAATGATTCTTAATCAAAACTCATAATTATCATGCATTAATCAATAAAACATTAAAGTATCATCCATACACATACGAATATTCAATCTAGACACACATTAAAAGCTTAGCCAATCATGGCTAGAACAAAAATCACAAATAAACAATTAAGAGTATTCATAATGATGATAAGAATTAAACCTAATGAAAATTGTGTTGTTGAATGATAGACGGATCGAGAATTGTTTCCGGAATGATTGATGTGTTAGAATGACCTTGGGAAACCCCAAAAATCACCTTGGTTTGTCAAAAAGCTGCTGGAAATCGTCTGGATGCGAAAGTGATTATTAGGGTAAATTTTCGTGCCTTAAATAGGAAACAATTCTGAAACCGACTGAAGGTGGCGCGGCGCGCCAGGTAATCGCGCGGCGCGCCAGATACCCGCGCGGCGCGCCATATACTGTGCAACTGACTTCTGGTCTCCTGCAAACTGTCGAACTGATTTTCTAGCCTAATGGAGGCCACCTTTTGAAGCGGCGCTCCATACCTTTTTTCTGAATCTGAGCTGAAAACTCACTAATATCACCTGTTTTCGAACCAAACTCGAATCAAACCAATCCCTTTCAATTGCTTTCATATAAAATTACTAAAAACCGTCAAATATCTTCAAAATTCATCTCCTTGGTCTTAGAACTCGAACTTTCATAACACTTATCAAAATAACACCAAATCGTATACAAAAGGACCAAAATGTACCCGATATCGCTAAGGAAAACGCGTATGAAATATGCGATATCAAACAACCCCACACTAGAGTTTTGCTTGTCCTCAAGTAATTAAACTCGATAATAATCTTCTACCATATGATAACTTCTTCAAACATGTATGTAGAACCAAACGAACAAGAACCCAAACAAACAACTAGCATGGGCACGATTTGGAGTAAATAACAACCATGGTTCCCACTTGCATTCCCCTGAATTAACTTCCCAAACCGCAAACAATATGTAATTGATATAATAACCAAAAATAATCTCGAATAACGTACCATACTGATGAAGTAGAGAATCTCGAATCATAAATAAGTCTTCAAAGTAAATTGGAATCAAGTGGAAACCGAGCACCAAAAAGAATAGCAATCAAACATGTGTGCCAAAAGAACGCACGGGCTACCCCGCAATTGGTCAAGCCAAGACTCCTACAGTACCTAACATCGCGGGATGTCAGCAAGAAAATAATGTGCTTAGGAGGATACACATTACGTCCAGATATCATCGATATCCATGAGGTGATCATCTAATTCGTTAAGTCAACCATAAAGATTGAGGTTCATCAGGCTTAAAAGGTGATATCTTACCTTTCCGGAGGTTATCCACTGGGAATCTGATCAATCACTGACATTTTGTGTATCATGGTGCGCTTCCCATTTGGCTAGCAAATCTCCCTCATTGAGATAAGCTTTGACTACCAGTTTCCCTGCTTGACGTTGAGGCCTGGTAGATTTCCAGTCGATTTTAGCAATGACTTTTCAAGATTTTTCGTCACCCTACAACTGGTGTAGACTACATCTTCTGAAACAAATCAGCAAGTGTGTCGTTCGGGAGACTTGACTCCCTTAAGGATGGAATAGATACATCCTGTGTTGTAAAATAAGGTGGTCGGGTACAACATTGTCCTTGTTAGGAGAAACAATGAGGATCACCCTGTTTAAGTTTTCGATCTAGCACATGGTCCGGTTTCGACCATGCGCCACTATCACCGTTCATACGGTTGACACCCGCCTTGGTGCAGATGACCTACGTATGAATTTTAATGTTCATGTAGGATTTCCCATTCAAAATAATGAACATGTTTTGAAAGTTCAAGACTTTCTCCTCTAACAGTATCTCATCGTGAAATGATGGGTTATGAAATGGTACAGCTTAAGAGGTATACGTACCAAGTAAAACGGTCGGAAGACTTTACTTCCTTAATGAGTGGATCTGAGTCACTCGGGAATGTCAATCTATTTCAATTGACACTCGGTTTAAATCCCAAAAACCTTTGGGTGCCATAGCTTTTGGCTATGGGTTGTGTTGTCTGAGCAAACACAAGAACGTAGCTATTGTTCCTAAAAAGGATAACACTGGTGAAGCTCTAGGCTCCTCTTCCCACAGTATCACACCATTAAATGATGTAATAATAAAATGATATAGTTTCGGAAGTCTACTATACCAAGTAACCAGAAGTTTGTGATCAGGCACGTGATTCAGTCACAATCACGCTATGCAATCACCGCTCTCTCACGGTTTATACCCGTTTTGGTACATGTGACTTACTATTGAGTTCCCTGAACTCGTAGGATTTCATGTCCAAAATAATGAACATGTGGGACAATTTTGGCTTTTTTGAAAACACGAAATATACCATAAAATACCAAGCCAATTTTCAGAATAAAGGTTTTGGCCGAATTTTCAATTGTTTTTTTTCTACTTTTTTTTTTGAACTAACTTTTCTATTTTTTTTTTACCCCTAATTTTTCAATTTTTTTTTACGACCAAAACCCGTGAAACGTCAAGTCTTTTAAAAACAAAACAAATATGATGATGATTCCATTAACAACCAACCCGAGAGATTTTACATCCCCACCCCACACTTGAAATCAAGTAATGTCCCCATCACTTGAGATCAAAAATAGATAAAAATCGAAAGGGTTATATGAGGAAGAAAATATAAAAACTTATCGAGTTAACCACTGATCGTGGAATGCCAGTAACATATGGCGCTGAACTGACTGCCAGCATAAGAACATCGTCCATTCCCGATCATCACACCAATATCATCAATCATGCAGTTTTGGCTAACTTAATTCCAGACTTGAAAAATCGTTTCACCAACAAACCTAAGAAAATAAAAACATACGAACTACATAAACGGGACAAGGTGGCACCACTCGATGCCGAAACGCCTTGTCCCTCAAACAAGTTGTAGAGTACATAAATAGAAAATAAAATTATTCAAGTACAGACCAAATGAAAAAGAAATAGTTTCAAACAAATACAACATAACATGCGCAACAATCAATCACTCCTCGGCCAAAAATCTTTAGTAGGGTACCAATTCACACCATAGGTATCCTGACAAGCTTGGTACAGGTTATATGAAGGATCTGGTCTCGGAGGAGTAACTGACGTATAATCGGGAATGGTAGTTCGCGTCGGAATATACGCCTCCGGGTTCTGACGCATCTGACGCTGAATTTGTCGCTGATGGACCTCCCACTAATTGTGGGCCCTTATTCCCCTAACATCATACTCTACCCTATCGACACGCTCTCCCAAATGACCCAACTTTGTTCCAAACTGTCTCAGGGTTGTGTTAATCGACCCATAATTGTTTTGGTGCCAAGTCATCAAATCCTCGTTATGCCTACGCTGCTCCGCTAACATCCGCTGATTATGCTCAACCTGAGCATCATACGCTGACCTGCTGTCCCTATACTCCAAATGAAGACCGTCTACACTGTTAACCAATGAATTCCAACTCTCTTCACCCATTGACCACGTACCCTGTACGTTCGCAGCAGTCGAGCTACCTGCCTCATACGTGGATCGACTAGCCCCACGTCCACTTCCATGACCTGCACCTTCACATGGCTGTTGCTGCTGCTGTTCATCAGACCAAAAAACCCAACCTGTTGGCCCTCGTCGAATAAACTCAGCTTTCGAGAAAAACAGAATATTAGTGGGCATCGCCTCAACTCCCACTACATCACACCTACTAGTCAGGACCGAAAACGCCCGAACCAACCTAGTAACAAAATGCCCACCTAACAATGGACGTTCCGTGCGTGTGTCTGTTCCAATTTCCTGCAACCATACCCCTAACATACACGGGACATCGATTGGCTCCCTCAGTTTAATTTGTTGTAGGATCCAAAGATCCCTTCGCTGAATCTTGTTCGCGTTTCTCCTAGCCATGAACATAGTAGCAATCATCTTAAAAATTATTCGGTCCTCAGGAAGTCTAAGCATTGACTGAACACTTCGACTTGAACTAAACGGACCAGCACTAGCATTTGCCACAGTTGGCCAATAATCACTCTCACTGAAAACTTCCTCCCCAAACACTCTGCAATTCATCAAATGCCACTTCAAATCATTATCAGTCAACTCGGGATATAAATCCAACGCCCGAGCCAACTAAATTTTAGACATGCGACGCTCTAATCTGCTAAGCCTAAATGTCAAGAAATCTGCCTCGGTCAGAGAGACTCGAGGGCGACAACTAATAGTTGAGAAGAACTCTATAGTTATCTGCTCATAAATATCTTCATTAATTTCAAATAACCTTTCATAAGGTCTCAACTCATTACCCGCATAAACTACCCACAAGTAACGACGCAACTCTCGAACAATATTATTACCCAATGATGAAAGTTGCGACCAATCCAAATAAAAAGTTCGCTCAATCGGACGATCGCTATTTGTTGTAAACCTTTCTTCCAAATCCTCATCATTCGAGATGTGGGATAACCATAATTCAGGATTATTCGGTGGTTGCCTTTGTTGTTCCTGGTTTCCTCTTGATCTCTACATTCATGAAACGAGTAAAGAAAACAAAACAACAAACTCAAAAGTTAGTGTTAGTCATAATAATAAGCACCAAGTACCCTTTACAACACAACCATGTTTCATGTCAATCCACTTTTGAAAACAATTACCAAGTTAACAAATAACACTTGTAAAACAATGCCAAGACCACAAATCTATCTCATATCATACTATCATGTAAACCAATCATCATATCAACGACACTCACTTAACACCATTACCAAAATATTAACAAACATGACTACTCATAACACTTTTAATTTCCACAAATCTAGAAAAGTTCATCATGTTTACCAATGTAAATTACTACTACCAACATACTCATCACAACTCAAAAACACATGTTTAATCCTCACTAGCATGGCATCATACATAACTAAATCAATTTTAAATCAAGTCATTCAAACTAATATGACCCGCCCATATGAACACAACCCCACACTAGTTCAAAAACACATAAACAATTCAAAAACTAGAACAATTTCAAGCATGAAACACCTTTATCACCTACAAATTCGGATCCTCTACATACAAACCCTAGTATCAATTGCAACTTCCAAAAACACCAAGCAAATCATGAAATCAAAGCATATAATCATAATCTAACAAAACCCATCACTAATTAAAATACAAAACCCCAATTAAAGAAACCCCACATTAATTCATCATGCAAATCAAAGATCAAGCATGTAAATACACACAATTAGATGAAATTAGTAAGATAGAAAACAAATTTGGACCTTTAGGTTAACCATTCTTGCAAGATTTGAAGTTGATAAAACAAGAAATTGAAGTCTTGAAAATTAGAGTTTATGGATGTAGGTGTTTGGAAGTGTAAAAGAGTTAGTAAGAATGAAAAAGAATAAAGGGTTTGGTGTAAAAAGGCTGTAACATCCGTTTTCTATTATGTGTGGTAGGGAAAATTCGTGTTTATTTCATTTAAAAAGCAAAACATTCTGCCCGACAGTAATCGGCGCGGCGCGCCAGGTAATCGCGCGGCGCGCCATTCAACTAAAAATTCATTTCGAGGCTTTTTCAAGATCTGGCACATCAGGTACTTTAATGTGGAGCGGCGCGCAAGGAAATGGAGCGGCACTCCAAGTGCTGTTTTCTCAGAAATTCGAAATTTAAAGCCATTTTAACCCATTTTCTCAACCTAAAAACCAACAAATAACCCCAACAAAAATACGAGCATGATCACATTGCACATATCATCATACAAGCACAAAAACATACAAACTCTACAACAATGTGAAGTTTATTACTGAGTCATTCACAATACTTGTTTCCAACTTCAAGTAACCTTAGGATCGAGTTGAACGTGAACCCCATAATCAATCTACAATGGACCATCGAAATATTTCTTCACACGATGTCCATTAACCTTAAAGGTAGTACCACAAGCATTTTTAACTCAATCGCACCGTATGGGTACACCTTAATACCTTGAATGGTCCCGTCCACCGGGACTTAAGTTTTCTGGGTAAAAGCTTCAACCTAGAGTTAAACAAGAGCACTCGATCGTCCTCATTAAACTCTTTCGGACCCTTTAACCTTTTATCATGCCATTGCTTGGTTTTCTCTTTATAAATTAACGAATTCTCATACGCATCAAGGCGTAATTCACCAAGCTAATTCAATTGCCCCGCCCGTAGGCGTCCGGCTTCCTTCAAATCCAAATTGCACCTTTTAAGTGTCCACATCGCTTTATGCTCAATCTCCAACGGGAGATGGCACGCTTTCCCATAAACCAACCGATAAGGAGTGGTACCAATTGGCGTTTTGTAGGCGGTTCGAAACGCCCACAAAGCTTCATCGAGCTTATTCGCCCACTCCTTCTGATTCGACCCCACAGTTTTCTCAAGAATCCCTTTAAGAGCTCGATTGGTATTCTCAACTTGTCCGCTCGTTTGGGGATGGTATGAAGTAGAAACTTTATGGAGAACTCCATATCGCTTCAATACCTTCTCCATTTGGGCGTTATAAAAATGAGTACCCCTATCGCTAATTAAAGATTTAGGAGTTCCAAATCGAGAGAATAAACCCTAAAGGAACGAAATCACAACTCGTGCATCGTTTGTATCCAAAGCTTGCGCTTCGGCCCATTTAGACACATAGTCAATGGCAACGAGTATGTAACTAAAATTCCGAGATTTCGAAAATGGCCCCATAAAGTCAATTCCCCAAACATCAAATACTTCGCAAACTTGGATGCTTTGTTGAGGCATCTCGTCCCGTTTGATGACTTTACCGACCCTTTGACAAGAATCGCACGACTTGCAAATTCGGTGGGCATCCTTGAAAATTGTCGGCCAAAAGAAGCCGGCATTATAGACTTTACGCCCCGTGATTTGGGGTCCAAAATGCCCACCGGTAGGCCCACTATGGCACTCGATCAAAATTCGCATACACTCCTCACCGGAAACACACCGGTGGATAACCCCATCGGGACAACAATGAAAAAGATAGGTAGCCTCCCAGAAATAGTACTTAAGGTCACTGAAGAATTTCTTCCTCTTTTGATGTGACCACCCTTTTTCCAAGAATCCCCCAACGAGATAATTAGCAATGTCCACGTACCATGGCTCGTCCACCTTGTCCATCGCCATGAGATATTCATCGAGAAAATCATCATGGATACTCGATTCGTGGAGGGCTTCGAGATTCGGATTCTCGTGCCTAGACAAGTGGTCAGCCGCTAGATTTTCAGCACCCTTCTTATCCCGGATCTCAATGTCGAATTCTTGCAAAAGCAAGATCCATCTAAGCAGTCGAGGTTTTGCATCCGGTTTCGAAAAGAGGTACTTAAGAGCAGAATGGTCTGTAAAAACAATAGTCTTAGACAAGACTAAGTAGGACCTGAACTTATCAAATGAAAAGACCACTGCAAGGAGCTCCTTTTCAGTGGTAGTATAATTCAATTGCGCTCCCTGCAAGGTCTTGCTTGCATAGTAAATGGGTCGGAAGTGTTTCTCGACCTTTTGACCCAAAACAGAGCCAACAGCAAAATCAGAAGCATCGCACATAAGCTCGAATGGAAGGGACCAATTCGGAGCAATTATGATTGGTGCATTGACCAGTTTCTCCTTAAGAAGATTGAATGCCTTAAGGAACTCTTCGGAGAAATTCTACGGGGTGTACTTTTCGAGGAGTTTGTTCATCGGGTTAGCAATTTTAGAAAAATCCTTAATGAATCGCCGGTAAAACCCGGCGTGCCCGAGAAAACTCCGAACACCCTTAACATCGGTGGGAGGTGGAAGGTTCTTAATAGCCGTTACCTTCGCGGGATCCACCTCGATACCGTCCATAGAAATATTGTGCCCGAGAACTATGCCCCCTTGAACCATGAAATGGCACTTTTCCCAATTGAGCACAAGATTAGACTTTTCACACCTTTCCAACATCCGTTCTAAATTGAGAAGGCATGAATCGATAGTCTCACTGAAGATCGAAAAGTCATCCATGAACACCTCCATGCAATCCTCTATCATATCGTGGAATATGGCCATCATGCAACTTTGAAAAGTGGCCGGAGCATTGCAAAGGCAAAAGGGCATGCGTCGGTATGAAAATGTGCCATACGGGCACGTGAAAGTAGTTTTCTCCTGGTCCTTGGGCGAAATAGGAATTTGGAAATAGCTTGAAAAACCATCAAGAAAACAATAAAAGCTGTTTCCCGCTAACCTCTCTAGCATTTGATCCATGAAAGGTAATGGGAAGTGGTCTTTGCATGTGGCGTCGTTCAACTTTCGATAGTCAATACAAACACGCACTGTGATGACCCATCTTAATCCATCCGGACGAAGTCCATATCGATTATAAACGATTCACAACAGTTGATTACATCGCGAGGTACTTGACCTCTATATGATACATTTACAAACATTGCATTCATTTTTGAAAAGACAATCTTTCATTACATTGAAAGTTGACGGCATGCATTCCATTTCATAATATATCTAACTATAATTGACTTAATATTAATCATGATAAACTCAACGACTCGAATGCAACGTCTTTTGAAATATGTCATGAATGACTCCAAGTAATATCCCTAAAATGAGCAAATGCACAGCGGAAGATTTCTTTCGTACCTGAGAATAAACATGCTTTAAAGTGTCAACCAAAAAGGTTGGTGAGTTCATAGGTTTATCATAACAATCATTTCAATATATTAATAGACCACAAGATTTCCGTTTATAAATATATGTACACTCACAAGATTTCCGTTTATTTTAATAGACCACAAGTTTTCATATTTCCATTTCTCATAAACATACTTCCCATGCATAGGGGCAAAAATATCATTCATATGGATTGAACACCTGGTAACCGACCTTAACAATATGCATATAGAATATCCCCTATCATTCCGGGATCCTCCTTCGGACATGATATAATTTCGAAGTACTAAAGCATCTGGTACTTTGGATGGGGCTTGTTGGGCCCGATAGATCTATCTTTAGAGTTCGCGTCAATTAGGGTGTCTGTTCCCTAATTCTTAGATTACCAGACTTAATAAAAAGGGGCATATTCGATTTCGATAATTCAACCATAGAATGTAGTTTCACATACTTGTGTCTATTTCGTAAAACAGTTATGAAAACAGCGCATGTATTCTCATTCCCAAAAATATATATTGCAAAAGCATTTAAAAAGGGAGTAATGAAACTCACGCATATAAATATTGTAAAATAGTTAACAAAGCATTTGCATGTATTCTCAGCCCAAAAATGTAAAGAGTAAAAGGGAGCAAATGAAACTCATAATACTGTATTTTGTAGTAAAAATACATATAACGATATTGAACAATGCAGGGTTGGCCTCGGATTCACGAACCTATATCATTTATATATGTTAACACATATAATGGTAATCGAACAATTTATGTATTATAAGTGTATTAATTGTTAATTTAGTTATGCTTTTCATTAATAACCTAATTAATTACATTTATTAATATTTATTGTAAAAATATTAATATAGTTATGTTTTATGTAAATAATATATTTTTATATAGAAAATCTTTATTTGATATATTAATAATACTAAAAATAATAATATTATTGTTAGAAATAATAAAAAAATAATAAGGATAATAATTATAATTCTAATGATAATTCTAATCTTAGTCTTAATGATAATACTTCTAATTTTTAATGATAAGATTCATTATGATAATCGTACCAAGGATAATATTATTCCTAGTAATAACGATAATATTAATAATCAAAAATAACAATAATAATAAATATAAAATTTAGTAGCTACCTCTCAGAATAAGTTCCAAAAATTAGGTGCCCTTGCCCAGGCTCGAACCCACAACCTCTCGTATACCAAAACACCCTCTAACCACCTGAGCTATATCGATCTTTTATTTTAAATCAGATACGCTTTATATATATACCTCGTATTCTATTTTCTTTATGAAATCATCATCACTAATAATCTAATCGGCCCATTACATAACTTATGGCCCAACGATAAACACATGAATTTGGCCCACCTCAACTATTCGGCCCAAGTGTAAAGAGGATCCCATGTTTAATTATCAATCGATGGCCCAGTCCATAAGCATGTTACTAGTTAAAAAAAAAAAAACCGCTGCTTGCTAGGCTCGAACTCAGGACCATTTGCTTACCAACTCGTCCCCAACCAACTGCACTAATATATTTTTCTGTTTTATTTTAATTACCATACATAATTAACCCGTAACTTTCTGTTTGATCATCTTCTTTTTCTTAAATTCATCATCATCCTAATTCCTTAACACCTCAGATTTATCATCATCGAACAATTTCACTATGATCAACTAATCATCATAGGTAAATTCATAATTCTAATCATAATATCATCTTAGTTATAACCATAAGCGTAATCATAATTATCATCGTTGCTAATTGATTCAAGAACGAAAATCGTTACCTAACATCATCGTTATGATCATCATCATCAATGTCAACTCGTCATCATAGCTTCATCATTAAGCCTCACGTATTCTTTTCCTCATCTATACCCTATTCATCATCTTCCTGACTTGATGGATTATTTACATATCATATTCATCGTCTTTTATCATCATATCAATCATCGTTATATTCATGGCAGCAGCAACAACGATTACAAACAGAAACTAGAGCAGCAGTAGCTGCAGTTCGAACTCTAAGGAAACACTGTAGCAACGGTTGTGTGTTTAATAATGGTACTCGTTTGTCGTTGAAACAGATACAGGAGTGTAATAGTAGAATTGTATTAGGAGTAGAAGCAAGGTTGAATGTAAAAGTAGCAGTAAAAATGGTGTGTTTGGTGGTTGTTTTCCGGTGGTATTAAGATAGAAATTGACAGCAACAACAGTAGAAGAAACTAAGAGAATTTAGTGAGTTTGCAGTAGGGTGGAGATGAAGCTATGATGGGGTTTTCAACTGAAGTGGTGGCGACGGTTTTGTAATCAATATCGAAGAGAGATATAGATGAGAGAGAGAAAGAGAAGAAATAGAAAGGTCACGGTGGAGGTGATCATGGAGGTGGTCCGGCTGTAGGTGGTGCGGCGGTGATGGTGATAGGGTGATGGTGTGGTGATTATGAACCGAAGTGGTGGTGATCGTGTATATTGAACAACTTCCTAAAACGTGTAATAATGATGGTGATTACCGGAAATAAGTTGGTTGGTGGTGGTTCTCAGTGGTAGTTAGGTGGTGGCAGTGGTCGACGGTGGTGACAGTGAAATGGTTGCTCGATGGTTGCCAAAGCAAAAGATGGAAGGTGTAAGTTTTTCTATCACATATGTATGTATTAATATTCATTTAGATATTGTAAAATATAACAAACACAGTGATTCTCCCTCATAATTGAAATGATCACAGACCTAATAAACTATTACACCTGCCGACAGTTTATCACGGGTGTCTATATTGTGTCCAATGCTAAACAGTTAATACATAAAAGTGTTCCTAAAAATCCCAAACTTTTAGATTAAATATAATTAATTATTTCACTCATTAACGGGTTGAAACCTGATCAAAAAGGTTCGATAATTATTTATTTTCTGTTCCAATTTATATGTACGGAGTACTAATATTTAAACTAAAAAGGATAAAAATATTTTTAACAAATCTAGAATCTTTGTAATCAATTTACACTCCAATTTTTATTTCAATTCTTCATGAACATGTACAATATCTATATTAAAACTAACAAAACATCAACCGAGTGTTACCGACGTTTACCAATTAAGCTCGAATTCATTTATTTTTACTATATTCTCTTTCTATATATAAACAGTTTTAAAATAGCAAGACTAATTACTATAACAATTATATTATATAATTTTAAACAAGTAGATTTAATATAACTTTATATATTTACAAGAAATATTTATAGATACATATATATATATATATATATATATATATATACATATCTATATATTTATAATAGTAGTTTTTATTACATCACATATTATTTTATATATTTATTTCCTAAAATTTAAATCATATATAATATCAAATAATATTTCAAATTATTATATATATATATATATATATATATATATATATATATATATATATATATATATATATATATATATATATATATATATATATATATGTAACTATTTATAACTAGTTTTCGTGAATCGTAGGGAACAGTCGAAAGTCAATTGAATATATTAAACAGTTCAAAATTTTAGAGACTCAACTTAACAGACTTTGCTTATCGTATCAAAATCATATAAAGATTAAGTTTAAATTTAGTCAGAAATTCCCGGGTCATCACAGTACCTACCCGTTAAAGAAATTTCGTCCCGAAATTTGAGTGAGGTGGTCATGGCTTACAATAAAAATGTTTTCATGACCAATATGAGTTGATAATTAGAGGTTTATCATCATTGAATAATAATGATAAAATAATTCGATTATTCTATGAATATGAGTGAAGCTATCGCAAAAGAGTGAATTTAAGAAAATAAGATCTTTCCTTAGCTTTTGACGTAAAGAGGGTTGAATTTCGGAATTCATGGGATTTATAGAAAATCTTCGAAATCAAAAAGATTTGATTCTTCGGTGAGTAAGGAAATTAAGATCTCTATAATTAAATACGGTGATTTGCCTCGATTACTCTGTCTGATATTTCCATTATAAATTAAGCTCTTCCGTTCGATTATTCTCACCAGTCCTATACTTTCTTTCTTAGTTCATACATCCAAAAGATTGTGAAAATGCTGAATCCCGTTCTAATCCTTGATATTTTCCTAATTATTATTTCTGTCATCCTTCTTTTCAATCTCCCACCAAAAAAATCTGTTTACTTCTACTATTACCTTGGAATGATACTATTCGTAATTATACCACGTCTTTATATTGCTATTCTTATTAATATTCATGGTTTGTAACATCCGTGTTGTTATTGGGCTTTATATTTTCTCTTATATTTTGGAGCTCTTTGCCTTTTTATTCTCCTCTCGATTCTTAGTAAAATGAGCAACGGTCCAGAATTCATATATATGAATTTCGAAATGAACATAGTTAATCTTCTAAGAAAGAAATGGTAATAGCACGATCTTGATTCGTCCAATTACCAGAATATCCGGGAAAGATAGAACTATCAAGAAAATATGTTCTTGATATGTTTATATATCAGATAAAATGTAAGAGTCGTGTAACATGGCACATGATGACGTTATAATCTGTGAATCATCATGTCCCATTTAGAAACTCAGCATGACTTACTGTAATATAATCACGTTGATCAAGTGTCATTATATTATACTAACTCATGCATTAGTTCCCAACATTACTTCAATAACATTCATATTTTAAGTTCGAAAGTTAAAGAATATAGAAACTAACAGTTTCTATATGATGTAACACTGATAGCACGATGAGATTAATGATTTCAGATAAGAACAGTTATGAACATATCTTCAGAAATATGGAGGATATTTATAATGAAAGATACGATGATAACTTGGAATTTCTAATATCGATGGATGATGAAGAAGATTTATTCGTAAGGGTTTAGATTCGGAAGCAAGGTACTCGCTAAAGATTTCATCAGAAACAGAATCATAAGATTTTTTTTTAATACAGAGTTTGGTCCTTGTATTTGTCCTTGGTCTTCTTCGTGGTTAGCTCAATCCGTTTTCCAGTTCCAACTTTTCTGAGCTTTTCCAACATACAATTATTTATCATTAAACTTCTGACGATTAAGGTCGTTTACGGTTGTCTACAGTTTCTGCTGCTTCATTCAGCTTTTTCAACATTCAGAGTATTGATTTGTAGACTGAGTGCTGTTCAGAATTTTTGGAATAAAAGACCATAATTCTAAAAGATAAATGTTATACATATAACTGTTGATGTAGATATGCTGTGCGTTTTCAAAGTACTGATTGCTGATTCCCGGTTTTGGTATGGTAGTTCTCGTTACAAGATGCGGATGAGTATATGATAGGGTTTCAATGAATAATTATAATGATTTATCAGAGAGGTATAAGCCAAGAAGCAACGAGGTTGCTGGTACGTCTGCTGGTAATATGGTGAAATATAAAAGAATTCTCCGGTATCAAAACGATAATCGTATATATCAGGATTATAATAAGGCTACTTCGAATGAAAAGTTGAAGTTGACTTGCTGGAGTTGTGACAAAATTGGCTACTTTGAAAAGGGATCGCAAAGTTATTTTTGCTAATAAATGCCAAAGGATCTGACGCGGCTACGTGTTAAACTTTTACTCATTTGTCAAGAGTTTCTCAGGTGAATAGCTATATGCATCAATCTTTTCTTCCGTAGATGATTTGTGATTGGTTCATCCTCTAGATTGAGGTTTTTTCAAGAATTTATGAAAGATTTGAACGCAGACTGTAATCATCGAGATACAAATGAGGTTTTTAGATGAAATCAAGTGGCAAACTTGAAGAATTGTTTAGTTTCATATGTTATAATTAATATTTTAATTCATTTTAAATGTCCAATGTTTTTAGTCCACAGTCGATAGTCCACTGTTGACAGTCCAATAATTCATATATAGTTTAATATATAATATTCGAATTAATTAATACGTATCGTGACCCGTGTACATGTCTCAGACTCGATCACAACTCAAAGTATATATATTATTATAGAATCAACCTCAACCCTGTATAGAGAACTCGATCATTACTACATATAGAGTGTCTATGGTTATTCCAAATAATATATATATGCGTCGATATGATATGTCAAAACCTTGTATACGTGTCCCGATATTTAAAGTGCGTAAAATAAATACAGAAATTAAATGACAATAAATAAAATTACGAGAATGTAAATTGCGATAATTAAATTGAGATAAATAAATTGCGATAATTAAAATGTAATTAGTTAGCTAGGAACAGTTAGCTGGAACAATTAGCGTGGATTTTTAACAAAAATTTTCGTAGTTAATTTGTTTGTTTCTATCTAAAATTTTATTTCGTCAAATGTTTTCTTCATTATGCCACTTGTTGGATTCTGATAGGTCAAAATCCAAATATGAAATTGAATGAAAATGGTTATTCTGCGGTGAACGGATACGTATATCGGTGGTTGTAAGTAGGATAGTAAATGACTGTTGAATCAGATTCGAAGAACGTACAATGTAACTTATTAATGTGAAATCTGAATATTCCTCGGGTATTACCTACCCGTTAAAATATTTTCTCCATTAACAGTTTGTACAAAAGAATTTTTAATTACAATCTTTATGAAAACATATATATATATATATATATATATATATATATATATATATATATATATATATATATATATATATATATATATATATATATATATATATATATATATATATATATATACACATGGGTCGATACGATATGTCAAAACATTTGCATACGTGTCTATGGTATCTCAAGATTACATAATATATTAGAATACATGTATAATACAATATAAGTTAGCTAGGATATGATTAATATAGATTTGTTACCAATTTTCACGTTACTACAACAAGAAAAATTATCCAATCTTGTTTTACCAATAACTTCTTCATTTTAAATCCGTTTTAAGTGAATCAAATTCTATGGTTTCATATTGAACTCTATTTTATGAATCTAAACAGAAAAAGTATAGGTTTGTAGTCTGGAATATAAGTTACAAGTCGTTTTTGTAAAGATAGTCATTTCAGTCGAAAGAATGACGTCTAGATGACCAATTTAGAAAACATACTTCCACTTTGAGTTTAACCATGATTTTTGGATATAGTTTCATGTTCATAAGAAAAATAATTTTCCCAGAAGAACAACTTTTAAATCAAAGTTTATCATAGTTTTTAATTAACTAACCCAAAACAGCCCGCGGTGTTACTACGACGGCGTATGTCCGGTTTTACAGTGTTCTTCGTGTTTCCAGGTTTTAAATCATTAAGTTAGCATATCATATAGATATAGAACATGTGTTTAGTTTATTTTAAAAGTCAAGTTAGAAGGATTAACTTTTGTTTGCGAACAAGTTTAGAATTAACTAAACTATGTTCTAGTGATTACAAGTTTAAACCTTCGAATAAGATAGCTTTATATGTATGAATCGAATGATGTTATGAACATCATTACTACCTCAAGTTTTCTGGATAAAGCTACTGGAAATGAGAAAAATGTATCTAGCTTCAAAGGATCCTTGGATGGCTTGAAAGTTCTTGAAGCAGAATCATGACACGAAAACAAGTTCAAGTAAGATTTCCACTCGAAATAAGATTGTTATAGTTATAGAAATTGAATCAAAGTTTGAATATGAGTATTACATTGTATTAGAAAGATATCTTACTGTAAAAAATAAAAATTTCTTGAGGTTGGATGATCACTCTACAAGATTGGAAGTAAGCTAGCAAACTTGGAAGTATTCTTGATTTTATAAAACTAGAACTTGTAGAATTTATGAAGAACACTTAGAACTTGAAGATATAACTTGAGAGAGATTAATTAGATGAATAAAATTGAAGAATGAAAGTGTTTGTAGGTGTTTTTGGTCGTTGGTATATGGATTAGATATAAAGGATGTGTAATTTTGTTTACATGTAAATAAGTCATGAATGATTACTCATATTTTTGTAATTTTATGAGATATTTCATGCTAGTTGCCAAATGATGGTTCCCACATATGTTAGGTGACTCACATGGGCTGCTAAGAGCTGATAATTAGAGTGTATATACCAATAGTACATACATCTAAAAGCTGTGTATTGTACGAGTACGAATACGGGTGCAAAAGAGTAGAATTGTTGATGAAACTGAACGAGGATGTAATTGTAAGCATTTTTGTTAAGTAGAGGTATTTTGATAAGTGTCTTTAAGTCTTTCAAAAGTGTATGATTACATATTAAAACACTACATGTATATACATTTTAACTGAGTCGTTAAGTCATCGTTAGTCGTTACATGTAACTGTTGTTTTGAAACCTTTAGGTTAACGATCTTGTTAAATGTTGTTAACCCATTGTTTATTAAATCAAATGAGATGTTAAATTATTACATTATCATGATATCATGATGTATTAATATATCTTAATATGATATATATACATTAAATATCATTACAACGATAATCGTTACATATATGTCTCGTTTCAAAATCATTAAGTTAGTAGTCTTGTTTTTACATATGTAGTTCATTGTTAATATACTTAATGATATGTTTACTTATCATAATATCATGTTAACTATATATATATATATCCATATATATATCATCATATAGTTTTTACAAGTTTTAACTTTCGTGAATCGTCGGTCAACTTGGGTGGTCAATTGTCTATATGAAACCTATTTCAATTAATCAAGTCTTAACAAGTTTGATTTCTTAACATGTTGGAAACATTTAATCATGTAAATATCAATTTCATTTAATATATAAAAACATGGAAAGGTTCGGGTCACTACAGTACCTACCCGTTAAATAAATTTCGTCCCGAAATTTTAAGCTGTTGAAAGTGTTGACGAATCTTCTGGAAATAGATGCGGGTATTTCTTCTTCATCTGATCTTCATGCTCCCAGGTGAACTCGGGTCCTCGACAAGCATTCCATCGAACCTTAACAATCGGTATCTTGTTTAGTTTAAGTCTCTTAACCTCACGATCCATTATTTCGACGGGTTCTTCAATGAATTGAAGTTTTTCATTGATTTGGATTTCGTCCAACGGAATAGTGAGATCTTCTTTAGCAAAACATTTCTTCAAATTCGAGATGTGGAAAGTGTTATGTACATTCGCAAGTTGTTGAGGTAACTCAAGTCGATAAGCTACTGGTCTGACACGATCAATAATCTTGAATGGTCCAATATACCTTGGATTTAATTTCCCCCGTTTACCAAATCGAACAACACCTTTCCAAGGTGAAACCTTAAGCATGACCATTTCTCCAATTTCAAATTCTATGTCTTTTCTTTTAATGTCGGCGTAGCTCTTTTGTCGACTTTGGGCGATTTTCAACCGTTGTTGAATTTGGATGATCTTCTCGGTAGTTTCTTGTATTATCTCCGGACCCGTAATCTGTCTATCCCCCACTTCACTCCAACAAATCGGAGACCTACACTTTCTACCATAAAGTGCTTCAAACGGTGCCATCTCAATGCTTGAATGATAACTTTTGTTGTAGGAAAATTCTGCTAACGGTATATGTCGATCCCAACTGTTTCCGAAATCAATAACACATGCTCGTAGCATGTCTTCAAGCGTTTGTATCGTCCTTTTGCTCTGCCCATCAGTTTGTGGATGATAGGCAGTACTCATGTCTAGAGGAGTTTCTAATGCTTGCTGTAATGTCTGCTAGAATCTTGAAATAAATCTGCCATCCCTATCAGAGATAATAGAGATTGGTATTCCATGTCTGGAGACGACTTCCTTCAAATACAGTCGTGCTAACTTCTCCATCTTGTCATCTTCTCTTATTGGCAGAAAGTGTGTTGACTTGGTGAGACGATCAACTATTACCCAAATAGTATCATAACCACTTGCAGTCCTTGGCAATTTAGTAATGAAATCCATGGTAATGTTTTCCCATTTCCATTCTGGGATTTCAGGTTGTTGTAGTAGACCTGATGGTTTCTGATGTTCAGCTTTGACCTTAGAACACGTCAAACATACTCCTACATATTTAGCAATATCGGTTTTCATACCTGGCCACCAAAAATGTTTATTAAGATCCTTGTACATCTTCCCCGTTCCTGGATGTATTGAGTATCTGGTTTTATGAGCTTCTCTAAGTACCATTTCTCTCATATTTCCAAATTTTGGTACCCAAATCCTTTCAGCCCTATACCGGGTTCAGTCTTCCCGAATATTAAGATGCTTCTCCGATCCTTTGGGTATTTCATCCTTTAAATTTCCCTCTTTTAAAACTCCTTGTTGCGCCTCCTTTATTTGAGTAGT
Organism: Rutidosis leptorrhynchoides; assembly: GCF_046630445.1. NCBI lineage: Eukaryota > Viridiplantae > Streptophyta > Magnoliopsida > Asterales > Asteraceae > Rutidosis > Rutidosis leptorrhynchoides. Next base: position 247,382,808 of record NC_092338.1, on the reverse strand, counting down.
AAGGTTATTGTGAATCATTATATTCATAGAGTTTACTCGAATGGGTTCTCTGTCCTTCCTGCTCAAGGCGTCGGCTACCACATTTGCCTTCCCCGGGTGGTAACGAATCTCAAAGTCGTAATCATTCAACAATTCAATCCACCTACGCTGCCTCATATTCAGTTGTTTCTGATTAAATATGTGTTGAAGACTTTTTTGGTCGGTATATATAATACTTTTGACCCCATATAAGTAGTGCCTCCAAGTCTTTAATGCAAAAACAACCGCGCCTAATTCCAAATCATGCGTCGTATAATTTTGTTCGTGAATCTTCAATTGTCTAGACGCATAAGCAATCACCTTCGTTCGTTGCATTAATACACAACCGAGACCTTGCTTTGATGCGTCACAATAAATCACAAAATCATCATTCCCTTCAGGCAATGACAATATAGGTGTCGTAGTTAGCTTTTTCTTCAATAACTGAAACACTTTCACTTGTTCATCCTTCCATTCAAATTTCTTCCCTTTATGCGTTAATGCAGTCAAGGGTTTTGCTATTCTGGAAAAGTCTTGGATGAACCTTCTGTAGTAACCAGCTAGTCCTAAAAACTGGCATATGTGTTTCGGTGTTTTCGGGGTTTCCCACTTTTCAACAGTTTCTATCTTTGCCAGATCCACCTTAATACCTTCTTTGTTCACTATGTGACCGATGAATTGAACTTCTTCCAACCAAAATGCACACTTTGAAAACTTAGCGTACAATTCTTCCTTCCTCAATACTTCTAAAACCTTTCTCAAATGTTCACCGTGTTCTTGGTCATTCTTTGAGTAAATAAGTATGTCATCAATGAAAACAATGGCAAACTTGTCAAGGTATGGTCCACACACTCGGTTCATAAGGTCCATGAACACAGCTGGTGCATTAGTTAAACCAAACAGCATGACCATAAACTCGTAATGACCGTAACGTGTTCTGAAAGCAGTCTTTGGAATATCATCTTCTTTTACCCGCATTTGATGATACCCGGAACGTAAGTCAATCTTTGAATAAACAGACGAGCCTTGTAGTTGATCAAATAAGTCGATTCTCGGTAGTGGGTAGTGGTTCTTGATGGTAAGTTTGTTCAACTCTCGGTAGTCGATACACAACCTGAATGTACCATCTTTCTTCTTGACAAACAAAACTGGAGCTCCCCACGGTGATGTGCTTGGTCGAATGAAACCATGCTCTAAAATTTATTGTAATTAGCTTTGCAGTTCTTTCATCTCACTGGGTGCGAGTCTGTAAGGAGCACGAGCTATTGGTCCAGCTCCTGGTACAAGATCTATTTGAAATTCAACGGATCGATGTGGGGCTAATCCCGGTAATTCTTTCGGAAATACATCGGGAAATTCTTTTGCGACGGGAACATCATTGATGCTCTTTTCTTCAGTTTGTACTTTCTCGATGTGTACTAGAATAGCATAGCAACCTTTTCTTATTAGTTTTTATGCCTTCAAATTACTAATAAGTTGTAGCTTCGTGTTGCCCTTTTCTCCGTACACCATTAAGGGTTTTCCTTTTTCTCGTATAATGCGAATTGCATTTTTGTAACAAACGATCTCTGCTTTCACTTCTTTCAACCAGTCCATACCGATTATCACATCAAAACTCCCTAACTCTACTGGTATCAAGTCAATCTTAAATGTTTCGCTAACCAGTTTAATTTCTCGATTCTGACATATATTATCTGCTGAAATTAATTTACTATTTTCTAATTCGAGTAAAAATTTACTATCCAAAGGCGTCAATGGACAACTTAATTTAGCACAAAAATCTCTGCTCATATAGCTTCTATCCGCACCCGAATCAAATAAAACGTAAGCAGATTTATTGTCAATAAGAAACGTACCCGTAACAAGCTCCGGGTCTTCCTGTGCCTCTGCCGCATTAATATTGAAAACTCTTCCGCGGCCTTGTCCATTCGTGTTCTCCTGGTTCGGGCAATTTCTAATAATGTGGCCCGGTTTTCCACATTTCTAAAAAACTACATTGGCATAACTTGCTCCGACACTACTTGCTCCACCATTACTCGTTCCGACACTATTTGTTCCTTTCGTTCTGTTAACCCCTGGTCTGTAGACCTCACACTTCGCCGCGCTATGACCATTTCTTTTACACTTGTTGCAAAATTTGGTGCAGAACCCCGAGTGATACTTTTCACACCTTTGGCATAGCTGCTTCTGATTGTTGTTGTTGTTGTTGTTGTTGTTGTTGTTGTTGCGGTTGTTATTGTTGTTGGGATGATTGTTGTAGTTCCTGTTGTTGTTGTTGTTGTTGTTGTTGTTGTTGTTGTTGTTGTTGTTGTTGTTGTTGTTGTTGTTGTTGTTGTTGGGCCGTTTGTTGTAGTTGCGATTGATGTTGCGATTGTTGGGATAGTTGTTGCGATTATTATTGTAATTGCTGTTGTTGTTGTATTGGTGATTCTTATCACCGTTTTCCTCCCACTTTCTTTTGACTTGCTTCACATTGGCCTCTTCAGCCTCCGGTTCTTTAATTCTTTCCTCAATCTGGTTCAATAGTTTGTGAGCTATTCTACATGCCTGTTGTATGGAGGCGGGCTCGTGTGAACTTATATCTTCTTGGATTCTTTCCGGCAATCCTTTCACAAACGCATCGATCTTCTCTTCCTCATCTTCGAATGCTCCCGGACACAATAGGCATAATTCTGTGAATCGTCTTTCGTACGTGGTAATATCAAATCCTTGGGTTCGTAACCCTCTAAGTTCTGTCTTGAGCTTATTGACCTCGGTTCTGGGACGGTACTTCTCGTTCATCAAGTGCTTGAATGCTGACCACGGTAGTGCTTAAGCATCATCTTGTCCCACTTGCTCTAGATAGGTATTCCACCATGTTAACGCAGAACCTGTGAAGGTATGCGTAGCGTACTTCACTTTGTCCTCTTCAGTACACTTACTTATGGCAAACACCGATTCGACCTTCTCAGTCCACCGTTTCAATCCGATCGGTCCTTCGGTTCCATCAAATTCCAAAGGTTTGCAGGCAGTGAATTCTTTGTAGGTGCATCCTACATGATTTCCTGTACTGCTCGATCCAAGGTTATTGTTGGTATGTAGCGCAGCTTGTACTGTGGCTATGTTTGAAGCAAGAAAGGCACGAAATTCCTCTTCGCTCATATTCAAGGTGTGTCGAGTAGTCGGTGCCATTTCCTTCAAAATAGTCAAATGAAACGAGTTAATCATATAGAATATCAAGAGTAGTCAATAGTATTTCGTAGCATAATATGAACTTATTTATAAAAGCTCTTTCTTCATATTAGCATTTTATACTCTTTAATTCGGGTAGTACCTACCCGTTAAGTTCATACTTAGTAGCTAACATACCATTTCAACTACTACAATTCTATATGAAAAACTAATCACAAAAACAAAAAAAATATATCAAATTCAAGCCTTTATACAATAACTTGCAAACTTACAATATCGCTTTTTTTTACATATAGCATGAAATATAGCACATAAAACTTTGATACAAAGTAGTTGCGAAGATAATTCTAGTTAATAAATAAGGCATTCAGCAAAGGCAATAAAGACACGTAATTCATACGTCCAGAAACAAGTCATGCATTCTGGTTTTACTAATACCACTTCCCATCCTTGGTTTTGTGGAACATAACCGTTGTGACCGATAGTAAGATAATGTGTTGTAACGTCGTCAAAAGGATGAAGGTTACGTAATGACCAACAGTCTCATAATAACCTAAAAACCTCATTTCTTACCAAAATTACCGACTCCGTCACTTGTGGGAACGTTTTGTTTAATAGTTGTAGCCCGATGTTCTTGTTCTCACTTTGGTGAGAAGCGAAGATTACTAACCCGTAAGCATAACATGCTTCTTTATGTTGCATGTTAGCCGCTTTTTCTAAATCACGAAGTCCTATATTCGGATATATTGAGTCAAAATAATTTCTTAACCCGTTGCGTAAAATAGCATTTGGGTTCCCCGCAATATATGCGTCAAAGTAAACACATCGTAACTTATGGATTTCCCAATGTGATATCCCCCATCTTTCGAACGAAAGCCTTTTATAAACCAAGGCATTCTTGGAACGTTCTTCGAATGTCTTACAAACTGATCTCGCCTTAAATAGTTGTGCCGAGGAATTCTGACCGACTCTAGACAAGATTTCATCAATCATGTCTCCAGGTAGGTCTCTTAAAATATTGGGTTGTCTATCCATTTTGTGTTTTTATACTGTAAAATAGACAAGAGTTAGATTCATAAAAAAAAATACTTATTAATACAAGGAATTTTTACATATATCATAAAGCATAAGCACACTATATTACATATATTACACCACACGAATACAACTATCTTATTCCGACTCGCTCGTTTCTTCTTCTTCTGTTTTGGTTCGTTTTACCAAGTTTCTAGGGATATATGATGTTCCCCTAATACGAGCCATCGTTTTCCACATTGGTTTAGAAAAACCTGGTGGTTTAGAGGTTCCCGGGTTATTGTCACAACTTAAGAAATACGTGTGTTGACGATACATATAAAGTTCATCGGGTTTGGAATCAAATTTCCCTATTTTTATGCCCTTTACCTTATTGTTCTCTTTTGCCTTATTAAATTGTGTTGGGGTAATTTCTATAACATCATCGGAATCCTTTTCGGGATCCGATTCATCGGAGAATTGGTAATCCTCCCAATACTTTGCTTCCTTGGCGGAAACACCATTGACCATAATTAACTTTGGTCGGTTGGTTGAGGATTTTCTTCTACTTAACCGTTTTATTATTTCCCCCACTGGTTCTATTTCTTCTTCCGATTCCGATTCTTCTTCCGGTTCCGACTCTTCTTCCGGTTCCTCTTCGGGAACTTGTGAATCAGTCCACGAATCATTCCAATTTACATTTGACTCTTCATTATTATTAGGTGAGTAAATGGGACTTGTTCTAGAGGTAGACATCTATCACATAATATCAAACGCGTTAAGAGATTAATATATCACATAATATTCACATGTTAAAAATATATAGTTTCCAACAAAATTTGTTAAGCAATCATTTTTCAAGTAAACACGGTCGAAGTCCAGACTCACTAATGCATCCTAACAAACTCGATAAGACACACTAATGCAAAATTCTGGTTCTCTAAGACCAACGCTCGGATACCAACTGAAATGTCCCGTTCATATTGATTATAAACGTTCCATATTAATTGATTTTGTTGCGAGGTTTTGACCTCTATATGAGACGTTTTTCAAAGACTGCATTCATTTTTAAAACAACCATAACCTTTATTTTATCAATAAAGGTTTCAAAAGCATTATGTAGATTATCAAATAATGATAATCTAAAATATACTGTTTACACACGACTATTACATAATGGTTTACAATAGAAATATATTACATCGACATATGTTTCTTGAATGCAGTTTTTACATAATATCATACAAACATGGACTCCAAATCTTGTCCTTATTTTAGTATGCAACAGCGGAAGCTCTTAATATTCACCTGAGAATAATCATGCTTTAAACGTCAACAAAAATGTTGGTAAGTTATAGGTTTAACCTATATATATCAAATCGTGACAATAGACCACAAGATTTCATATTTCAATATACATCCCATACATAGAGATAAAAATCATTCATATGGTGAACACCTGGTAACCGACATTAACAAGATGCATATATAAGAATATCCCCATTATTCCGGGACACCCTTCAGATATGATATAAATTTCGAAGTACTAAAGCATCCGGTACTTTGGATGGGGTTTGTTAGGCCCAATAGATCTATCTTTAGGATTCGCGTCAATTAGGGTGTCTGTTCCCTAATTCTTAGATTACCAGACTTAATAAAAAGGGGCATATTCAATTTCGATAATTCAACCATAGAATGTAGTTTCACGTACTTGTGTCTATTTTTTAAATCATTTATAAAACCTGCATGTATTCTCATCCCAAAAATATTAGATTTTAAAAGTGGGACTATAACTCACTTTCACAGATTTTTACTTCGTCGGGAAGTAAGACTTGGCCACTGGTCGATTCACGAACCGATAACAAATATGTACATATATATCGAAGTATATTCAAAATATATTTATAACACTTTTAATACATTTTGATGTTTTAAGTTTATTAAGTCAGTTGTCCTTGTTAGTAACCTTCAACTAGTTGTCCAACGTTAGATGTACAGAAAAAAATTGATATATATTATCTTGAATCAATCTACGACCCAGTGTACACACGTCTCAGGCTAGATCACAACTCAAAGTATATATATTTTTGGAATCAACCTCAACCCTGTATAGCTAACTCCCACATTACTACATACAGAGTGTCTATGGTTGTTCCAAATAATATATACACATGGGTCGATATGATATGTCAAAACATTTGCATATGTGTCTATGGTATTCCAAGATTACATAATATATTAGAATACATGTATAATACAATATAAGTTAGCTAGGATATGATTAATATAGATTTGTTACCAATTTTCACGTTGCTACAACAAGAAAAATTATCCAATCCTGTTTTACCCATAACTTCTTCATTTTAAATCCGTTTTAAGTGAATCAAATTGCTATGGTTTCATATTGAACTCTATTTTATGAATCTAAACAGAAAAAGTATAGGTTTATAGTCGAAAATATAAGTTACAAGTCGTTTTTATAAAGGTAGTCATTTCAGTCGAAAGAACGACGTCTAGATGACCATTTTAGAAAACATACTTCCACTTTGAGTTTAACCATGATTTTTGGATATAGTTTCATGTTCATAAGAGAAATCATTTTCCCAGAAGAACAACTTTTAAATCAAAGTTTATCATAGTTTTTAATTAACTAACCCAAAACAACACGCGGTGTTACTACGACGGTGTATGTCCGGTTTTACAGTGTTCTTCGTGTTTCCAGGTTTTAAATCATTAAGTTAGCATATCATATAGATATAGAACATGTGTTTAGTTGATTTTAAAAGTCAAGTTAGAAGGATTAAGTTTTTTTTGCGAACAAGTTTAGAATTAACTAAACTATGTTCTAGTGATTACAAGTTTAAACCTTCGAATAAGATAGCTTTATATGTATGAATCGAATGATGTTATGAACATCATTACTACCTCAAGTTTTCTGGATAAAGCTACTAGAAATGAGAAAAATGGATCTAGCTTCAAAGGATCCTTGGATGGCTTGAAAGTTCTTGAAGCAGAATCATGACACGAAAACAAGTTCAAGTAAGATTTCCACTCGAAATATGATTGTTATAGTTATAGAAATTGAATCAAAGTTTGAATTTGAGTATTACATTGTATTAGAAAGATATCTTACTGTAAAAAATAAAGATTTCTTGAGGTTGGATGATCACTCTACAAGATTGGAAGTAAGCTAGCAAACTTGGAAGTATTCTTGATTTTATGAAACTAGAACTTGTAGAATTTATGAAGAACACTTAGAACTTGAAGATATAACTTGAGAGAGATTAATTAGATGAATAAAATTGAAGAATGAAAGTGTTTGTAGGTGTTTTTGGTTGTTGGTATATGGATTAGATATAAAGGATGTGTAATTTTGTTTACATGTAAATAAGTCATGAATGATTACTCATATTTTTGTAATTTTATGAGATATTTCATGCTAGTTGCCAAATGATGGTTCCCACATGTGTTAGGTGACTCACATGGGCTGCTAAGAGCTGATCATTGGAGTGTATATACCAATAGTATATAAATCTAAAAGCTGTGTATTGTACGAGTACGAATACGGGTGCATACGAGTAGAATTGTTGATGAAACTGAACGAGGATGTAATTGTAAGCATTTTTATTAACTACAAGTATTTTGATAAGTGTCTTGAAGTCTTTCAAAAGTGTATGAATACATATTAAAACACTACATGTATATACATTTTAACTGAGTCGTTAAGTCATCGTTAGTCGTTACATGTAAGTGTTGTTTTGAAACCTTTAGGTTAACGATCTTGTTAAATGTTGTTAACCCATTGTTTATTAAATCAAATGAGATGTTAAATTATTACATTATCATGATATCATAATGTATTAATATATCTTAATATGATATATATACATTAAATATCGTTACAACGATAATCGTTACATATATGTCTCGTTTCAATATCATTAAGTTAGTAGTCTTGTTTTTACATATGTAGTTCATTGTTAATATACTTAATGATATGTTTAGTTATCATACTATCATGTTAACTATATATATATATATATATATATATATATATATATATATATATATATATATATATATATATATATATATATATATATATATATATATATATATATATATATATATATATATATCCATATATATGTCATCATATAGTTTTTACAAGTTTTAACGTTCGTGAATCGCCGGTCAACTTGGGTGGTCAATTGTCTATATGAAACCTATTTCAATTAATCAAGTCTTAACAAGTTTGATTGCTTAACATGTTGGAAACATTTAATCATGTAAATATCAATTTCATTTAATATATAAAAACATGGAAAGTTCGGGTCACTACAGACTAATACCCTTAATGTCGTGAATTTTCCATGCAATGGCTGGTTTATGTGCCTGCAGCATGGTTACAAGCTCAGTTTTCTGACCTGTAGTAAGAGAAGAAGAAATAATTACCGGGAGCTTATATTCTTCCTGCAAATAAGCGTATTCCAAATGATCAGGAAGTGGCTTTAATTCTAACTCGGGAGGTTCTTCAATTGAAGACTTGCTCCGGTAATCCGCATCACGTTTGAGTTCTTTGAACTCCTCCTCAGTCGGCTCATAGATGTTTTCCATCAAGGTGGTCAAAATATCCACCTCCTCAACCTGCAACTCTTCATCAATTTCAACCAATGAACATTCTCCTGAACCCTGTAACTCTGGGAATTCCTGTAACAACTCAGACTGGACATTCACAGTGTTAAGAAAATAACATGTATCATCAGTGTAGGTAGGGTATTTTAAAGCATGGTCGATTGAGAAAGTTGCATGCAAATCATCTATCCTACGGGTCAACTGTTGGCCATAAACATCAATGATACACCTAACAATATTCAAAAATGGCCGACCCAAAATCAGTGGAATCCTCTCATCCACTTCCATATCCAACACCACGAAATCGACCGGAAAACCAAAGACCCGTTCTTAACTAGCATATTCTCGATAATTCCACGAAGGAATTTCATGGAGCGGTCAGCTAGCTGAATAGCCATACGCATGGGTTTTAACTCCCCAGGGTCTAGCTTCAAATAAATAGAATAGGGCATTAAATTTATGCTAGCCCCCAAATCTGCCAACGCCCTCATACAATCCAAATTACCCAGTAAGCAAGAGATGGTGAAACTCCCAGGATCCTCAAGCTTCTCAGGAAGCTTGTTTGCAACTACCGCTGAACATGCGGCATTCAACCTGACTGAAGACACGTTCTCCAGCTTCTTCTTGTTAGTTAGCAAGTCCTTAAGAAACCTTGCATATTTGGGCATACCTGCAATCACATCAATAAAAGGCAAATTTATGTTAACTTTTTTAATCAAGTCCATGAACTTGGACTTTTCTACCTCCAGCTTCTCCAGCCTCTGCTTCCTCGGGAATGGGAGCGGTGGTTGATACTCTTTAACTACCAGTTTAGCAGCAGCAGTTTCCAGTACCCTCACAACTTTCTCAATCACCTGTTCCGGCTCCTTATCCCCCTCCGGTTCACTAACAACAACCAGCTCACTATCCTTAACCAACGGCACTCGCAAATCATACTCATCAGGCTTCCTCGGTGAATCATATTCTAATCCACTTCGAGTAGTGATAGCATTAACGTGCCCATTCTTCGGGTTGTTATCTATCTTACTCGGTAACTCCCCGGGTTTCCTCTCATTATTCTGACTAGCAAGTTAACCAATTTGTTTCTCCAGATTCTGAATAGCTGCTTGTTGATTTTGAAACATTTGATCATTCTTCTCATTATTCTGAGTAACAGTAGTAACAAGCTGAGTTTGAGAAATCACAAGCTTCTCGATCATAGCTTCAAGGTTGGACTTTTTCTCTTCAGCTTGGGGTTTCTGAAAATACCCGGGAGCTTGCTGTTGATATCCTCCACTAGAACCTGGCTGGAACCTTGAACCTTGATTACCTTGAGGATTATAGGGATTGTTGAAATTCCTATTAAACTGCGCAAGTCCCTGAAACTGATTATTGTTCTGTTGACTAATATAAGCAATCTCTTCCTTTTGCCCTATCGTTAGCCCCGCATCACAATCTTTTGCCAGATGTAATCCCCCACAATACTCACAACCAACCTTCATACCATGAATATCCTTATTTATTTTCTCCAAATTCCTACCAAATGAATCCAACTTAGCACTTATAGACCCAAAATCGTCATATGCACCCGTGGTTTTGGTTCTCTTAATTGAAGCTGAATGGAATGACTCATGATCTTGATGCCATTCATGAGAGTAAGCAGCTTGCTTTTCAATTATCTCTAGAACCTCTTCTTCGGTCTTATCCATTAACGTACCACCTGCTGCTTGATCAATAGTCTGACGAGTTGGGATGTCACAACCCTTGTAGAAAATCTGGACCTTTTGTAAATCATTTAACCCGTGTTGCGAACACGAGCGTATAATATTAGAATAACGGTCCCAAGCATAAAATAGTGTCTCGCTGCTCTTTTGTCTGAATTGAGAAATTTCTGCTTGAAGTCTAGCAGCTCGAGACGCAGGGAAAAACTTCGATAAAAACTTATCCATCAAAATCTCCCAAGAGGTAATCGTACCCTCTGGTTTCTTATCTAACCATCTCTTTGCTTCTCCCTTAAGAGTCCAAGGAAAAAGCCTTGTCTTGATCGACGTATCGGCAACCTCATGCAACTTAAACAAATTGCAAACATCATTGAAAACACGAAGATGCTCGTTAGCATCCTCACTATCCTTGCCATGAAATTGGCAGTCAGAAGAAATCAAACTCAGGATCGGCCCTGTAATTTGAAAAGGCTGAGTGATATTCAGTTGAGTAATTGAATTGCCTTGGCCCCCTCGTGTGGCCTTCAACTTTTCTGCCATAGTCTGAGGACGAGGTGGTTGTTCAGCTCGGTCAGCCATATCTTCAGTCTCGAAAAGATCTAATGAATTGTAAGATTCTTCTTCTTCTCTGATTTCAGGTGGTGTATCGGGCACCACAGTCTCAAAACTACTACCCAAATTAATTATATTAGCACTCGAAGAAAAAGATGAATCTACTGTAGACTGTTGCTCTTGACTTAACGCTCTGAATAACTCTCTTTCAGGTTCTGCAAATGGTTGAAGAATCGGAGAATTAGAAGAACGCGTATGTGGCATGCACTACCTGTTATCTGCGATATCACAACTAACAACTGATTAAACGCACCGATTCAACTGAGAAAAACGAAAAGAAATTATAAACTATAACTAAACTAAACTAAACTAAGAACAATTAGATAACAATCTTAATTTTCGACACAACTGTCCCCGGCAGCGGCGCCAAAAACTTGATCTGTAAAATCGTGTCTATAATTTATAATGGAAAATGCCGGTTAAAAGATTACTATACACTAACGGGCAGTGTACCCGATCGTGTAATACTATAAAATTGGTAATTCCGAAATCGTTCCAAGGACAGTTTAAACGTGAGAATTAAGATTGTAACTAATAAAATAAACGAATAGTTAATCTATGAAAATCGAAAGTACAGGATAATTAGTTTTGTGACTATTTAACGATTAGCCAAATCAAAGATTGATTAAAAGTAAAAGACGATATTTTTGTATTTTTCAGCTTATAAAAATAAATGCTGACTCGACGAAAAGTAAAGATATTTAAATTCAATGGATAAAAGAATGTTCTCCTATTCGTAGTGTCGGATGATTTGTTATTAAGCACCAGTTCAATTTATCAATAAATGCAACTACAAAGTCGGTTTACCCGGAGTTCTCTTTTAGCAAACACGTCAAACTTGGATTTATTGGCTTAGGGTTCCATTTCACCAAAGACCTCTTTCGTTTGTGACTTAGTAATTAACTAACTACAAGATTAAGATTCAATTGGTTACGCGTTCGCTCCACACAATTCACTGCTATTTTGCTTAATCCTTGTTACCCGGTTTACCCCCTTGGTCCAGTAAGCACCCAATTGGTTAAGACAAATCAATTGAAAACTAGTGTACTAAATTGAAACAGGGTTCCTTTTGTTCAAACAAGATCACTAATCAACCTAGAAACAATAATCAACTCCCACAAGAATGGTTCTTAATCAAAACTCATAATTATCATGCATTAATCAATAAAACATTAAAGTATCATCCATATACATACAGATATTCAATCTAGACACACATTAAAAGCTTAGCCAATCATGGCTAGAACAAAAATCACAAATAAACAATTAAGAGTATTCATAATGATGATAAGAATTAAACCTAATGAAAATTGTGTTGTTGAATGATAGACGGATCGAGACTTGTTTCCGGAATGATTGATGTGTTAGAATGACCTTGGGAAACCCCAAAAACCACCTTGGTTCGTCAAAAAGCTGCTGGAAATCATCTGGATGCGAAAGTGATTATTAGGGTAAATTTTCGGGCCTTAAATAGGAAACAATTCTGAAACCTACTGAAGGTGGCGCGGCGCGCCAGATACCCGCGCGGCGCGCCATATACTGTGCAACTGACTTCTGGTCTCCTGCAAACTGTCGAACTGATTTTCTAGCCTAATGGAGCGGCGCGCCACCTTTTGGAGCGGCGCTCCATACACTTTTTGCTGAATCTGAGCTGAAAACTCACTAATATCACCTGTTTTCGAACCAAACTCGAATCAAACCAATCCCTTTCACTTGCTTTCATATAAAATTACTAAAAACCGTCAAAAATCTTCAAAATTTATCTCCTTAGTCTTAGAACTCGAACTTTCAAAACACTTATCAAAATAACACCAAATCGTATCCAAAAGGACCAAAATGTACCCGATATCACTAAGGAAAACGCGTATGAAATATGCAATATCAAACAACCCCACACTAGAGTTTTGCTTGTCCTCAAGCAATTAAACTCAATAATAATCTTCTACCATATGATAACTTCTTCAAACATGTATGTAGAACCAAACGAACAAGAACCCAAACAAACAACTAGCGTGGGCACGATTTGGAGTAAATAACTACCATGGTTCCCACTTGCATTCCCCTGAATTAACTTCCCAAACCACAAACAATATGTAATTGATATAATAACCAAAAATAATCTCGAATAACATACCATACTGATGAAGTAGAGAATCTCGAATCATAAATAAGTCTTCAAAGTAAATTGGAATCAAGTGGAAACCGAGCACCAAAAAGAATAGCAATCGAACATGTGTGCCAAAAGAACTCACGGGCTACCCCGCAATTGGTCAAGCCAAGCCTCACACAGTACCTAACATCACGAGATGTCAGTAAGAAAATAATGTGCTTAGGAGGATACACATTACGTCCAGATATCATCGATAACCATGAGGTGATCATCTAATCCGTTAAGTCAACCATAAAGATTGAGGTTCATCAGGCTCAAAAGCTGATATCTTACCTTTCCGGAGGTTATCCACTGGGAATCTGATCAATCACTGACATTTTGTGTATCATGCTGCGCTTCCCATTTGGCTAGCAAATCTCCCTTATTGAGATAAGCTTTGACTACTAGTTTTCCTGCTTGACGTTGAGGCCTGGTAGATTTCCAGTCAATTTTAGCAATGACTTTTCAAGATTTTTCGTCACGCTACAACTAGTCTGTACTACATCTTCTGAAACAAATTAGCAAGTGTGTCGTTCGGGAGACTTGACTCCCTTAAGGAAGGAATAAAAACATAATTAAAAACATAATTAAAAACATAATTAAAAACATAATTAAAAACATAATTAAAAACAGTTTTCGTCCAAGTAACCACTATAAACGTTTAGTTCATAGTTGGAGACGAACAGAAATAGATAACAGTAAATAAAAACATAATTAAAAAGATGCGATAAAGTAAATAAGAACCAGAAACTATATGGACTGAAGCATGAAGCCGGCGGATTGGCTCAGTCAAGCCGGCGGCTTGGACTGAGGAAGCTAGCGGCTTCATCTATTTTCCCAGATGTTCACAGTTTTCGTCCAAGTAACCATTATGAACGTTTAGTTCATAGTTGGAGACGAACAGAAATAGATAACAGCAAATAAAAACATAATTAAAAAGATGCGATAAAGTAAATAAGATTATAACTTACAAAGTAATAAAGAGGAATAAGAAAACTGCATTAATCTTGAATTTAAACTTGAATCCAATGCAAGATAGTAACTTTACATTGAAAATAAAACCTAAACTAACCCTGAACTACAGAATTTTGAAAGTTGAGAGTGAAATAATGAAAAGGTACATTGAAAACTGTAGGATTCGGCCAATATTTATAGACTTCAAAAACCGTGCCAATGTGTTATAGAATTTTTTTGTTAAGGTCGTTTTGACAGGTGGCTCATCGAAAACGGAGTTCGGATGCTCAAGATATGGCCAAAACGGTGACAGCACGCAGATTTTCAGCATTGCTTCAACACTTACTTCCTTTTTCCTGTTTTTAATCCTGTTTTAACACATTTCTCAAACAAAACATTAAAATACCTTTTTCCCGTTTTTACCCATTTTTGTGTGTTTTAGTATCAAAATGACTTTAAAATACCAAAATAACTCCTCAAAATGTATTCAAAAACATGTATAATTTAGGAGTTATTAAATCCCCGCACTTAAGCTTTTGCTTGTCCTCAAGCAAATAAATATTTAAACATTTAAAAGTATACTCCCTTAGGCATTTTTATCAAACATAGTATTTAATGAGATGTTTTGACAATACTTTGGTTAATCTTGTGTTTTCAACTGAACATTATCTTCAAAATCTTTTGAAAGATATGAATTTCACCTAGGTAATGTATCAAAAGAAATATTAAATGGGTAGTTTAATCGAAATTTGGTTTATCGGGTTGGTCATGACACGGATAAAATTGGTTTAAAAGCGGAAGCAAAATTCAAAGTCAAAAAGATGTCTAATCATTAAAGTTTATTTATTATTATAAGAACTAGTCTGAACCAGACCAAGGAGTACAAGTGGTCCTAATGTTCATTAATCTAAATTTATACAACAGTTGGTCATCATTGGACTCTTTTATTTTCTAACTAGAGTTTTTATAAGTGTGTGGTTCTCATTGGAACTCTTTTCTCTCGCTCTCATCACTCCTTTTGGCCTTCATTGGGCTCTTTTATCTTTTCATTTCTTTTGCTTTCATGCTTTGCAAATAGCTTCACATTTGGCAATTTTTCTAAGTTGTCCCTCATTGGGACTCTTTTGCTACCTCAGTGGTCCATGTTTATTATGCCATATGTTAGTGGCTATAAATTTGCAATCGTTTCACAATTTTTGGCGTTTAATTCCTATCTTAAACAAGTAGTCCGATCTTAAAGTTGAGAGTAGTTCTATTAGCTTTAAGATTAGATTAATGAAAAGACATAAGTTTGACTAGAATTTATACTTCCAAAAATATAAGGTAAGGAATGAGAATTTGGTTTAATTGGGTTATTCCTAAAAACGTTTATTTCATGACCCGTCCTAATCCATCTGGACGAATACATTACATTTGGTTACATCGCGAGGTACTTGACCTCTATATGATACATTTTACAAACATTGCATTCGTTTTTAAAAGACAAACTTTCATTACATCGACAGTTGACGGCATGCATACCATTTCATAATATATCCAACTATAATTGACTTAGTAATAATCTTGATGAACTCGACGACTCGAATGCAACGTCTTTTGAAATATGTCATGAATGACTCCAAGTAATATCTCTAATATGAGAAAATGCACAGTGAAAGATTTCTTTAATACCTTAGAATAAACATGATTTAAAGTGTCAACCAAAAGGTTGGTGAGTTCATTAGTTTATCATAAATAATCATTTCCGATAGTATAATAGACCACAAGATGTGCAGGTCTGCTCACTGCTATAAATTGTTCATACGATATATAAACACCTGGTAATCGACCATAACAAAATGCATATAGAATATCCCCGCATACCGGCATTCCGCACGGTCATGCAAAAGCATACAAACATGCCACTTTTTTAAATATGATGGTTATGTACACCTCACAAACAGATCATATCTTTTAAAGCTGGTGGTTGTATACCTATTTCGAAGTACTAAAGTAGTTCAAATTCTCTGACTGGGGCTTGTGAGTGCCCATAGATCTATCTTTAGGATTCGCGTCAATTAGGGTGTCTGTTCCCTAATTTTTAGATTACCAGACTAAAAAGGGGTGATATCCGGTGTACTCGTAACTCAATCGTAGAATGTTTTTAAGTACTTGTTTCTATTTCGTCAAACATTTATTAAAAATAGCGCATATATTCTCAGTCCCAAAAATATATATTGCAAAAGCATTTAAAAAGGGAGTAATGAAACTCACTATACTGTATTTTGTAGTAAAAATACATATGACGACATTGAACAACTGAACAATGCAGGGTTGGCCTCGAATTCACGAACCTATATCATTCGTATATATATATATTAAAACATATACTTGTAATCGAACAAATATATATATTATTATTATTAGTGATATAATTTTTATATTATTAATTAATATATTTCATTTTTACTATATAAAAATATAACTTTTGTTATGTTATAGGTATCAAATATTTTATATGTATATATTTCATTTATTTGTTAAAATAGTAATGATAATGAAAATAATAATTTTGATAACAATAATAATAGTTTGTGTTGTTTTCGTAGTAACAATAATAAAAATAATCATATTCGTAATAATAATAATAATCATCATACTTTATATTAATAATAATAATAATAATACTTTTAATTCATAACGATATTACTTAATAATAACTAAAATGATAATAATAAAAATCATGTTATAACAATAACAATAATTAATAATGATCATAATATCAATAATAATACTAATAATGGTTATGATACTTATAATTGTGATGATAATAATAATAATTATAATACTCGTAATAATTATAATACTAGTAATAATAATAATAATTAATGATAACAATACTTAATAACAATAATTCTAGTAATTAGTAATAATAACATTAATAAATAATAACAATATTAATAATAACAATATTAATAATAATAAGAATAATAACATTAATGAAAATAAAAATAAAAGTGTATACCCTTAAAAATTCTGTCTAAAAAGAGTTATCACCCGTCGGCTCGAACCCAAGACCTCTCTCTCATTAAACACTCCCTAAACCATGGCTTTGTTGCATTATTTCTGTTTTACCCCGTAAATCATTTATATTTTTCACCTTTATCTGTTTCCACTTCTATCTTCTTCTTCATAATTTTCACTTCGATTACAGTAACAATTTAATACACCTAATAACTAAATTAAGGTTTGAGTTATAATGTGGAAACGTAATTAATTGTGTATGGCTGTTAATATTACTTTGTAAAACAAAAAATAAAAAAATAAACAGATGACCTGCTGTTCGAAAAAAAAACTCCCAAGACCTCAAAACTTGATTGGAATTTTAAGGACGTTTTAGACTTCGATCCCTTCATGAAAAAGGTGCTAAATCATTGTTATAAGCTTTACAAATTATCAATTAAATCAGAAACATCAATATGGCTTCGAATTTTTGGATGAACACATTAGTTGACTTTTTAATTTTAAACTTTGACTCGAGAATTCGTAATCGTTTTTGGGAATTGAAGGCTGAAATTTTGGAGAAAGTTTGATTACATCATTCCTAACAAAATCTCATTTACACAATTTGAAATTTTATTCAAATTCATGGTTTCAAAAAATAAACACATGAACAGAGCAGGTCTGTTCTTCCTTCATTTTTTTTAAAATGAATTTGTGTATGGAAAGTAATAATTGATAAGAGTGATAATGGACATATTGAATTTTATAGCAACACGAGATAATATCTAGTTTTATAATGAATTTTTCGGTCTGTAATTTAAATAAATAAAAAAAATAGCAGACAAAGAAAATAATGGAAGGAATTGACTGCTAACAGATTTGGATTCATTTAACGCTGATTGGTACTACTAATTGGAGATAGAAAACAAATTCTCAAAAGGTTGAAAGTGATACGTAATTTTTCCTTATGTATTTATTTATATATATAATCTTATTTATGTATATATATATATATTTAATATCCGTATATTCATTTATTTATATAAATACCTATATTTAGTATATGTATAGGTATTATAATTTGTATATATCAGTATTCATATATTTGTATTTGTTTCCATACTTGTATATCTATTATTGTTATATAATTATATGTATAGATTATAATTAATCTAATTAATAAATGTAAATATAACAGTAATACTATTTAGTAGTATAAATAATAGTAACACAAATATAATAATAATAATAATATTATTAATGATAATGATAATAATTATTATGAAATATATAAAACTAATGTTATTTATAACAATAATACTAATTATACTAATATTATTAATAATAATTGTAATACTAATAATAAAAATAATATATCAAATTTCATATAGAGTAACATTAATAACACTGATATTAGTATTAATATTAATACCTATTTTAATAATAAAAAAGAAAGTAATAATAATATAATTATAACAATAATATTTATCTTGCAATTACTTTGTATCTATATTAATAGTACAATTAATTAATTATATAATATTTAATAATTATATAGCATTTATACTTAATATTTATACATTTATATTTTATAATTATAATTATTAATAAGAATCATATATATTTATTCTTTTTAGTAATACTTATTATTTAATTTATTATTTTACATTTTTAATTCAAATGATTAAAATGTATTCTATTAACTCAAATTATTATATATACACCTATGTTTATATTTATATATATCTATATATATTTATTTACATATTTATTTACACGCAATTGTTCGTGAATCGTCGCGAATAGTCAAAGGTCAATTTCATACATGAACACAGTTCAAAGTTTTTAAGACTTCAACATTACAGACTTTGCTTATCATGTCGATTTCATATTAAGATCAAGTTTAAATTTGGTCGGAAATTTTTGGGTCGTCACAGTACCTACCCGTTAAAGAAATTTCATCCTGAAATTTGAGTGAGATCATCATGGCTGACAATAAGTATGTTTTCATGACGCATACGAGCTGAAAATTAGAGTTTTATCATCAGCGAGTAATATGGATAAAACAATTGGTTCATGTGAAGCGTACGAGTGAAGCTATCACAAACGAGTGAAAAGAGTAAATGCATATTCGCCATATCTTTTTACGTAGATTCGGTTGATTTCCAGAGTTCAAGGGTTTTGAGAGGATATCTTTCTAATAAGATTTGGTTCTTCGGTAATTAAGGAAATAGGATCTTTTTTTTTTTGGTTAAATGCAATAATCTATCTTGGTTGCTTTGTCGGATATTTTACTATAAATCCACTCTCTTCATTTCCCTTATATTTTGGAGTTCCATACTTTTGTTTTCTCTTCCCGACTTTAAGTCAAGTGAATAATGGTTCAGAATTCGTAGGTATGAAGTTTCGAATGAATATGACTAATGTTCTATGAGAGAGATTGTAATAGCACGATCTTGATTGGTTAAATTACCAGAATTCAAGAGAAAAGATAGAACTTATCAGGAAGAAATGTTCTCTATATGTTTGGAGATTAAGTAGAATATAAAAGTCGTGTAACATGGCACATGATGACGTTATGATCTGTGAATCATCACGTTTCATTAGAAACTCATCATGACTTACTGTAATATAATCACGTTGATCAAGTGTCATTATATTATACTAACTCATGCTTCAGTTCCCAACACTACTTTAAAAACATTTATATTTTAAACTCGAAGGTTTATAGAATTTATAAACTAAAATAGTTTCCTTTATGATGTAACACAAATAATGCGAACAGATAAATGATTTCAGATAAGAATAGTTATGAAAATATCTTCAGAAATATCCAGGATATTTATAATGAAAGATACGATGATATCTTAGAATTTCTAATAACAATGGATGATGATGAAAGTAGAGAGTCAGGAGCAAGATATTCGTTAATGAATTCAGCAGATACTGAATCATTTAGATTCTTTGAAGACAGGTTTAGTCTTTGTGATTTATTCACAGTCTCCTTCATAGTTTGCTCAATTCTTTATTATCAAGCTTTTGACTGTTAAGGCAGTCTCCAGTTTTACTGCTTCATCAGCTTTTTCGAAACTAAGAAAATTGATTCATTGGCTAAAGCGCTTTTCAGAAATTCAGAATTGAAGTTCGTAAATCCAGGAGATAGAAGTTATATATATATATATATATATATATATATATATATATATATATATATATAGAAGTTATATATATATATGTATATACATATATGTATATATATATATATATATATATATATATATATATATGTATATATATATATATATTTATATATATATGTATATATATAATTGTTGTCGTAGAATCGCTGAGAAATTCAAGATTATTGATTGATGCCTCTCGGTATTTAGCATGGTAATTATCGTTACAAGATGCCGATGAGTTCATGATAAGACTTCAATAGATAATATAGTGATTTGTCGGAGAGATTTAAGCTAAGGAAGAACGAGGTTGCTAGTACGTCTGCTGGTAATATGGTGGAATATAAAAGGTTCCCCGGTAACAATAAAAGAGCACGCATATATATCAAGGTTATAATAAGGTTGTTTCGAACAAAAAGTCGGAGTTGACTTGTTGGAGCTGTGACAAAATTTATTACTTTGAAAGGGATTACCAAGTTATTTTGGGTAATAATAATGCTAAAGGAATTAGCATAGCTACGTGTTAAACGTTTACTCAGTTTCCGAGAGTTTTTCAGGTGCAAACCTATATGCATAAATCTTTTCTTCCATAGACGAAGTGCGGTTGGTTCATCCTCTCGATTGAGGTGTTTTCAAGAATCATGAAATATTTGAACGCGGATTGTAATCGTCAAGATACAAATGAGGTTTAAGATGAAATCAAGTGGCAAACTTGAAGAAATGTTTAGTTTCATATGTTATAATCAATATTTTCATTCATTTGAATTGTCCAATGTTGGTAGTCCTCAGTTGATAGTCCACAGTTAGCAGTTCACAATTCATATATAGTTTAATATATAATTTTCAAATTAATTAATACGTATCATGACCCATTGTATACATGTCTCAGACTCGATCACAACTCAAAGTATATATATTATTTTAGAATCAACCTCAACCCTGTATAGCTAACTCAAGCATTACTGCATATAGAGTGTCTATGGTTATTCCAAATAATATATATAGATGCGTCGATATGATATGTCAAAACCTTGTATACGTGTCCTGATATTTAAAATGCGTAAATAATAGTATTTAAATGACAATAAATAAAGTGTGTAAAATAAATAACAGAAATTAAATGACAATAAATAAAATTGCGAGAATTAAATTACGATAAAATAAATTGCGATAATTAAAATGTAATAAGGAATTAGCAGTTAGCTAGGAACAGTTTGCTAGGATTTTGTTAGCGTGGATTCTTAACAAAATTTCTCATAGTTAATTTGTTTGTTTCTAACAAATTTTATTTTTGTCCAATGTTTTCTTCATTATGCCACTTGTTGGATTCTGGTAAATCAAAATCCAAATATGAAATTGGATGAAAATGGTTATTCTGTGGTGAACGGATATTTATATCGATGGTTGTAAGTAGGATAGTAATTGATTGTTGAATCAGATTCGAAGAATGTACAGTGTAATTTATTAATGTGAAATCTAAATATTCCTCGGGTATTACCTACCCGTTAAAATATTTTCACCGTTAACAGTTTATACAAAAAGAATTCTTAATTACAATCTTTATGAAAACATATATACATATATATTTTTCTCAGATGTAATCATGAATATAATGAGTCAATAAGATATTAATCTTATTTGATTTACCGTATGAACTAGAATACATAATCTCTAAAACATTAGAGATTACATAATTGCCATGAAGAACGAAGATAATTGATGTAGAACGATACATAAAATGTTGATTATACTCGAGATACAGAATGAGATGTTGAGGCGTGTGATGTTGAAACCTAGGTTGTTGATGGTACTGGTATTGACGTTGGTGATACTGTTGGTGCCGGTGATGTTGGTGAAGCTGGTAAGTTTTGCACCATATTTTCCAATTTGATTACTCGAGCGTGAAGCTCGTTGACTTCTTCTATTACCCTGAAATGATTGACGGTTGGAATGAACGGATGAATAAGGTTCAGAATTTGAGTTATGATATAGTCGTGGTGAGATACTCTGGAAATGAGAGAAAATAGTATTACGAACAGGTTCGCCGGTAAGTGCTTCAGGTTCTTCTCCAAGAGGTGAATTCGGTTGGTGGAAGGTATCGCCTTCTTCGCGTCTCCATTGATTAAGTCGACTATGAACTCATCCCCAAATCATCCAGAATTGGTGATGACTGACTGGTTGATCCATTCCGGTCATACTGCTTTCGGAGCTTGAGTGAAATTCCATATCTGAATCCGAGGGACTTGAACTAGTGGCGAGTTCCATCTTGTACGGTTAGATAAAGGGTTTTCGATATGAAATAATTTTTGGATATCAGATGATATTCTAATTACATAGAATACTTATGTATAGTACAGAAGATCCCGTAGGTTATGGAGGGATTTACAGAATATGTCAGGCAAAGTTTACAGTAACAGATACGCTAAGATATGAGTTTTGTCTATACACTAATCATGCAGTCAATGCAGTAAGATGTGTCTAGACTAAGAACAATGAACAGGTAATTTCCTAAGGATGATAAGTAGATGGTTTTCGACTAGAAATGATAAGCAAAACTTTTGACATGCAGACACGGTCGAAATCCAGACCCACAAATGCATCTAAACAACTATGAGTTAGACACACTAATGCAAGACCTGGTCCGCTAAGACCACCGCTCTGATACCAATTTTCATGACCCGTCCTAATCCATTTGGACGAATACATTACATTTCGTTACATCGCGAGGTACTTGACCTCTATATGAAACATTTTACAAACATTGCATTCGTTTTTAAAAGAAAAGATTTCATTACATCGACAGTTGATGGCATGCATACCATTTCATAATATATCCAACTATAATTGACTTAGTAATAATCTTGATGAACTCGATGACTCGAATGCAACGTCTTTGGAAATATGTCATGAATGACTCCAAGTAATATCTCTAATATGATCAAATGCACAGCGGAAGATTTCTTTAATACCTGAGAATAAACATGTTTTAAAGTGTCAACCAAAAGGTTGGTGACTTCATTAGTTTATCATAAATAATCATTTTCGATAGTATAATAGACCACAAGATACTCATATTTCGAAAACAATCTGTGCAGGTCTGCTCACTGCTGGAAAATCATTCATACGATATATAAACACCTGGTAATCGACCTTAACAAAATGCATATAGAATATCCCCCGCATACCGGCATTCCGCACGATCATGAAAAAGCATACAAACAGGCCACTCTTTTAAATATGATGGTTGTGTACACCTCACAAATAGATCATATCTTTTAAAGATGGCAGTTGTATACCTATTTCAAAGTACTAAAGCAGTTCAAATTCTCTGACTGGGGCTTGTGAGTGCCCATAGATCTATCTTTAGGATTCGCGTCAATTAGGGTGTCAGGTCCCTAATTCTTAGATTACCAGACTAAAAAGGGGTGATATCCGGTGTACTCGTAACTCAATCGTAGAATGTTTTTAAGTACTTGTATCTATTTCGTCAAACATTTATCAAAAACAGCGCATGTATTCTCAGTCCCAAAAATATATATATTGCAAAATCATTTAAAAAGGGAGTAATGAAACTCATTATACTGTATTTTGTAGTAAAAATACATATGACAGCATTGAATAACTGAACAATGCAGGGTTGGCCTCGGATTCACGAACCTATATCATTCGTATATATATTAAAACATATACTTGTAATCTAACAAATATATATATATATATATATATATATATATATATATATATATATATATATATTAATATTTGTGATATAATTTTTATATTATTAATTTATATATTTCATTTTTACTATATAAAAATATAACTTTTGTTATGTTATAAGTATGAAATATTTTATATGTATATATTTCATTTGTTTGTTAAAATAGTAATGATAATGAAAATAATAATTTTGATAATAATAATAATAATAGTTTGTGTTGTTTTCGTAGTAACAATAATAAAAATAATCATATTCGTAATAATAATAATAATCATACTTTATATTAATAATAATAATAATAATACTTTTAATTCATAACGATATTACTTAATAATAACTAAAATGACAATAATAAAAATCATGTTATAACAATAACAATAATTAATAATGATCATAATATCAATAATAATACTAATAATGGTTATGATACTTATAATTGTGATGATAATAATAATAATTATAATACTCGTAATAATTATAATACTAGTAATAATAATAATAATTAATGATAACAATACTTAATAACAATAATTCTAGTAATTAGTAATAATAACATTAATAAATAATAACAATATTAATAATAATAATATTAATAATAATAAGAATAATAACATTAATGAAAATAAAAATAAAAGTGTATACCCTTAAAAATACTGTCTAAAAAGAGTTATCACCCGCCGGCTCGAACCCAAGACCTCTCGCTCATTAAACACTTCCTAAACCATGGCTCTGTTGCCTTATTTCTGTTTTACCCCGTAAATCATTTATATTTATCACCTTTATCTGTTTCCACTTCTATCTTCTTCTTCATAATTTTCACTTCAATTACTGTAACAATTTAATACACCTAATAACTAAATTAAGGTTTGAGTTATAATGTGGAAATGTAATTAATTATGTATGGCTATTAATATTACTTTGTAAACTAAAAAAAATAAACAGATGACCTGCTGTTCGAAAAAAAAACTCCCAAGAACTCAAAACTTGATTGGAATTTTAAGGACGTTTTAGACTTCGATCCCTTCATGAAAAAGGTGCTAAATCATTGTTAGAAGCATTACAAATTATCAATTCAATCAGAAACATCAATATGGCTTCGAATTTTTGGATGAACACATTAGTTGACTTTTTAATTTCAAACTTTGACTCGAGAATTCGTAATCGTTTTTGGGAATTGAAGGCTGAAATTTTGGAGAAAGTTTGATTACATCATTCCTAACAAAATCTCATTTACACAATTTGAAATTTTATTCGAATTCATGGTTTCAAAAAATAAACACATGAACAGAGCAGGTCTGTTCTTCCTTCATTTTCTTTTTAAAAAAAAATGAATTTGAGTATGGAAAGTAATAATTGATAAGAGTGATAATGGACATATTGAATTTTAAAACAACACGAGATAATATCTGGTTTTATAATGAATTTTTCGGTCTGTAATTTAAATAAATAAAAAAAATAGCAGACAAAGAAAATAATGGAAGGAATTGACTGCTAACAGATTTGGATTCGTTTAACACTGATTTGTACTACTAATTAGAGATAGAAAATAAATTCTCAAAAGGTTGAAAGTGATACGTAATTTTTCCTTCTGTATTTATTTATATATAATCGTATTTATGTATATATATATTTAATATCCGTATATGCATTTATTTATATAAATACATGTATTCAGTATATGTATAGGTATTATAATTTGTATATATCAGTATTCATATATTTATATTTATTTCCATACTTGTATATCTATTATTGTTATATAATTATATGTATAGATTATAATTAATCTAATTAATATATGTAAATATAATAGTAATACTATTTAGTAGTATAAATAATAGTAACACAAATATAATAATAATAATAATATTATTATTAATGATAATGATAATGATAATAATTATTATGAAATATATAACACTAATGTTATTTATAACAATAATACTAATTATACTAATATTATTAATAATAATAGTAATACTAATAATAAAAATAATATATCAAATTTCATATAGAGTAACATTAATAACACTGATATTAGTATTAATATTAATACCTATTTTAATAATAAAAAAGAAAGTAATAATAATATAATTATAATAATAATATTTATCTTGCAATTACTTTGTATCTATATTAATAGTACAATTTATTAATTATATAATATTTGATAATTATATAGCATTTATACTTAATATTTATACATTTATATTTTATAATTCAAATTGTTAATAAGAATCATATATATTTATTCTTTTTAGTAATACTTATTATTCAATTTATTATTTTATATTTTTAATTCAAATGATTAAAATGTATTCTATTAACTCAAATTATTATATATACACCTATGTTTATATTTATATATATCTATATATATTTATTTACATATTTATTTACACGCAATTGTTCGTGAATCGTCGGGAATAGTCAAAGGTCAATTTCATACATGAACACAGTTCAAAGTTTTTGAGACTTCAACATTACAGACTTTGCTTATCATGTCGATTTCATATTAAGATCAAGTTTAAATTTGGTCGGAAATTTTCGGGTCGTCACAGTTTAGGTTTCTAATGGTAACTAATTGTATCTAGCACACATACTGGGTGCTAACGACCTGGGTAAACTGGCTTAAATTGGTTTTAAAATAAAAACGCTAACAAAAAATAAAATCCTAGATATTTCTTTATCATTTACATTACCTTGATTTTAGGTGTTTTATATTTCTTTACTCCATCTCAAAATTTAAAAATTTCACCATATAGGGAGTCAAAAACTAGTTACTTTTAAAAGTATGAATTATTAATAAGCAACAATTTTTTTATAATATAGGACAAACAAAATCAAGTGTGATTTAAAAACCTCATTTTATTTAGTATTTCCTTAACAATTTTCAAAAATTTATCTTGGGTTTTTAATTAAGTGAAAAATTCACGTCTTCCCCCCACACTTAAAATCATGCAATGTCCTCACTTGCATGAATTTATACTACAACGATAAAATAAAGGAAGATAAAATGTAAATAGGGAGAAGAAGATGTTACTTGGAAGTAGATTGTAGTTACAGGATAGTTACAGTAGTTGAATTTGAAGAACACTCGCTCAATCACCCAATTTATTCAAATAATCACAAATAAAAAGGAAATAAATACATTCTTCTTTATTAACGAGTCATAAGCTTGACTCGACCCCATTTAAATTTTTCCTTAGTGGGGTTTAACTTCCCCCACACTTATCGGACGACATATAAAATTGGTGGAGAATGTTCCACGAATCAGTAAGGTTAACCAATCATTAACACCTCGGGTTGAATATATGTACTTCGGAAATTTTCCTTTCTCTTTCACGTAGAACGCTTGTACAACCCTACTTTTGGAATTTGTATCATACTTAAAATCTGACTGGGACACCCGAATGTACCCCTCGGTTATGCTAATATCGAATGGATCACAACAAACCATCTTCTCCGAACTATATACCTTGTGATACCCACTCGCATACAAACAATCATTTATCTCAACATCGGGAACCTCAAAATGTGCAGTTGATTCGCTATAAATTTCTTTAATGTTGTGGGAGTCAACCTCTATCCTTAATTCAGCTAGTTCCTCAGTTGTCAGCTCATAACCATTAGCAATCAAAATAGCTAACAAATCCTCTTCTTTATTATCTCTACCATTAAGTGATCAAGTTTGTAACTCGGGAAATTCTTGTAATTGTTCAGAAAGTGGATCTAAATGAGTAGTTTCTTTAACAACCGGTGAATCTGTCCTTAACATGGCAGCATTTTCCACTAACCTAGTGTTTTTTAGCAATCCGTACACCTCAAAATTAAGATAAGAATCATCTTCTTCATCATCAGAAGAATCCCATTTTATTGGATGGAACTCATCATTATCTTCGGTATCTGAAGGATCCCAATCTATACCCGGTGATTCTTCATCTAAAATTTCATCACAAAATATACTATCTGGTTCTACTAACATAGGTGGTGGAATGGTAGGTTATGGTATTGGAATAGATTCTGTGTTACTTAATTGTTCTATGTATGAATTGGTAGGTAATTGTGTATTAGATGGGGTACATGAATGTTTTACGTCTGGATTTGTGGAACATTGAAAAGGTCCATAAAAACAAGGGCAAAATCCTTCGGCTATCATCATCTCTTCTATCGACATGTTTCTAACACTAACCCCAATCTCCTCTACCTCTTCTTTGACTGGTTCGAACTCCTCATTAACCAACTCTTCCACATCATTAGTCCAATAATACGCATTGGAAAGATATTGTTCGATAGTTATCGTATGTTGAGTTTGAGCATTTTCTTCTTTTTCTTTTATTTGTCTCATGTATTCATTCCATTCTAACATCGATTGTATTTGTTTTGGTGTATATGGATTAGCCTTATATTCATCCTTATTCTCTTTAAACATTTCCATAAAATTTATATCTTCTTCTCTCTTTGTTGTTGTTCCATATTTTTAAATAAGATTTGAGATTTAGATTTTAATATGGAGATTTTAATTATAGGAGGAATTAACATTTGAATAAGAAAATAATTTAAGTAATTAACTAATAACTAAATAGATTAAATTTGAAGTAATAAAATAAAAATAACTTATAAATAAATTAAATAACAACTTTTATCGCATAATAACGAATAGTCAAACATACACGGCCTATTGAATCTTTCAATACTTAAGTGACCCGTCATCGTCTAGGTTTGAGCAGGAGCCTTTAAATCGGAACCCCTAGCAACCCTCCCCTAAAGGAAGATAGTCATCACCCATTTTCAAGAAATATCAATAACTAAAGTATATCTAACTTCCGTATTTACCGCACTCCCCGACAACGGCGCCAAAAAGTTGATGTGCAAAGTGTGCAGTGCTTAATTTGCCTTTCAAACTTTTAAATTTATAAAACCTTTATTAATACACTTTTAACACTCTAACGAGCAATAAAACCCGGTCAGCTGTAGTATTTTAGGTTATCGTCCCAAGAGAGCGTGGAAGCAGATAAGAGTTGTTTATTATATAGCTTAGCTCTTATTAAAGAACTAAAGATAGATTTTTATGTGTTTTTAGGTTGTTGGTTTTTATCTCTTAGGAAAGAGATGATTAAAGATAAATAAAATAACAAAATATAAAGAAGGAAATAAAGATTTAAAATAAAGAATTATAAAAGAGAAGTGATTACAAGGACATGTGAATCATAAGGGAAATATATTAATTATTTCATAACTTATATTAACAAATAGCAAGATAACAATCATAGACCAATCATTATTCATAAAAGGTTAAGCTAAATGTCACATATCATTCATAAGGTAGGACCTAAAGCATACATTAACTAATTGATGTTCATAGCTAATGTCTTCATTCATGACATTCAAATAATCACATGATAAATATTACCTAAACCTGATGTGGATCCAAGGCAACATTTAATTAGACTGACAAATTATATACGCTAATAAACTTAATCAGATCAACTTAAGTTACTAGCTGAAAGTTAATCTTAATCAGGTTCTCATGCAATTGACAATTAAACACACATAAACAAAGGTTCTTTGATTAAGCCTAACAATAATGAATTCTATTATATAAGTGTGATTCAAGTTCAACTAGTTGTATAACTACCGATGATATTTACCTAATTTGCATGCAATCCAAACACTATATTTGATGGACAAGATCTAAACAAGTGATATGAATCGAATATAAGATCATAGAATCAATGACTAATTAATCCTAGATTCATAATATTTAATCATTAAGCATGGCAAACAAGTTATTTAATCATGGCAGATATAAATAGTTTAAATAATCATCACAGAAATATAAACATACAGATCTGGAAAAGAACCAAAAACTATACGGACTGAAGCACGAAGCCGACAGCTTGGCTTAGTCAAGCCGGGGGCTTGGACTGAGGAAGCCGGCGGCTTCATCTGTTTTCCCAAATGTTCACATTTTTCGTCCAAGTAACCACTATGATCGTTTAGTTCATAGTTGGAGACGAACAGAAAGAGATAACAGTAAATAAAAACATAATTAAAAAGATGCGATAAAGTAAATAAGATTATAACTTACAAAGTAATACAGAGGAATAAGAAAACTGCATTAATCTTGAATTTAAACTTGAATCCAATGCAAGATAGTAACTTCACATTGAAAATAAAACCTAAACTAACCCTAAACTAACCCTAAACTACAGAATTTCATAAGTTGAGAGTGAAATAATGAAAAAGTACATTGAAAACTGTAGGATTCGGCCAGTATTTATAGACCTCGAAAACCGTGCCAAGCTGGCGGCTTCGTACAAAGCCCCTTGGCTTCCTTAGGCGGTGAATTTTTCTCCACTCAATACTTGATCGTTACGCTCAACAAAATGCATTTTAGCTCCAAGCCAGCGGCTTCGGATGTCAAGCCGGCGGCTTCCCTTAGCCAAGCCGGCGGCTTCCCATTTAACCAGGTCAGAGGCTTCCTCCATATTATTGTAGAATTTTCTGTTACGGTAGTTTTGACAGGTGGCTCGTCGAAAACGGAGTCCGGATGCTCAAGATATGGCCAAAACGGTGACAGCGCGCAGATTTTCGGCATTGCTTCAACACTTACTTCCTTTTTCCTGTTTTTAATCCTGTTTTAACACATTTCTCAAACAAAACATTAAAATATATTTTTCCCGTTTTTAGCCATTTTTGTGTGTTTTAGTATCAAAATGACTATAAAATACCAAAATAACTCCTCAAAATGTATTCAAAAACATGTATAATTTAGGAGTTATCACAGACCAATTTCAATGTGTTTTCAAATGGGAACTTCTAAAATATCCTTCACAGAGGAATCTTCCCTCCTACACACCTCTACCACAAAAACAATTTTCAATGAAGACACTTCACTTATTGCAGCCTGCAGTTTAGCCTCAGCATCAGGCTTGATGTGTTTTGAAATTATGGTAGGTAAGGGATCTGGTTTGTCAGGAAGGGCATTTAAAATCTCTTCAGTAGCATCTAAAAGGTCCTTCTCAATGGAAGCCTCCAGATACTTGTGGAAAGTTTGGCCAACAAGCCCAGAACTCAACACCCTCTACACAAGGGCAGGAATACCAACCTTCAGATCAATAAAATTCTTTTTAAAGGCAGGAGCAGTAATAGTATTTTATTCAACAACACGCTTCTCAATCTCCAGCATTTTCTTTAGGTCTTCATTTTCTTTCAGCAGAACTTCCTTTTCATCCATCAACTTTTCTTTTTCCACCTTCTCTGAAACACATTTTGCTTTAACAAGATGCATCATTTCATCCTTTTTCTGCGCCACTTCCACTGCAGTTTTCAACCTCAAATTTGAATCTTGCAAGTTGATTTCAAGCTTTTTTAGCCTCGAGGAATTGTGGACAGCATTGACTACAATAGACTCTTGAGCCTCCTACATTTTTAGACCATGAACCTCATGCTCAGATAGAAGTATCAAGGCTACAATGGTAGATTGACAACTCTCCTTATGAGTCATGGTGGAAAGAGAGGAAGATAATTCAGCAACTGTGTTAGCCTATACAAAAAGCATATAAAAGACATGTGTTATTTATGGGGAATCTGATGATAAGTTTCAGTGTTTTAAGTAAAAGATATACCTTTATGAGATCAACAAATTTATCAAACTTATTTAGGGGGTCTTCAAGAAATGTTTTCAAACCAGCCAGGGGAATTACAGATGGTGGTTGGGAAGAGGATGAAGATTGAGTGGTACCAATACCCTTAGATAATAGTGGGTTGGTAAAAGGTGGTATTTTAAAAGTATCATCATCCTAGGTTTCTTCATCATTTGTTTCATCATCATCATCATCATTATCATCATCATCATCATCTTCAATATCAACGGCCTTATTGCCTTCATCAGCAGTAGTTTCAACATTTTCTTCTTGTAAAATCATTCCTTTGAAATAAAGGAACGAATAAGTATGCAACATAGCATCAACATAAATTGACAGTATTATTTACAAAAGTACAGATGAGAAACATACTTCTCCTTTTTGGCTTCTTAGTAGCTTCACTCACTGGGCGCTTCCCTTCACGTTTTGAGCACCTGACAGACTTCTTGGTGCTGGACGGTCGAGGGGTAGTTTCAATAATCTCGACATCAGAAGATGGCTGAGTAGCACCACCATCTCCACCCTCAGCAGGCCACTCTGGGCTCTTCAACTGTTGTTCAAATTCAGCATCCTTTGCTTTGTCAGCTTCAACTTCTGCAGGAGTTTTTGGCCGCTCAGACACAACAAGGGGATCCAAGTTGGTTTTCTTAAAGGTGATGTAAACCTGCATCTCTCCTTCTACAACAGATAACATACACATAAGTGAAAAAAAAAGTATATAAGGATACATATAACTCATGATAACATAATTCAAACATAGTATATTCATAAAGGTGCCTACCAAGGCCTTCCCAGCGTAGCACCGGCACATATCCAATACGCCAGTTGTCACTCATTTTGCAGAGGACTAAGATGGCTTCATATTCACCATATGACCTTTGTGGAAGTTCCAGTGCCTTTCAGTCTTTAACCGTTGCCCTCTCATCATCAGATAAAGTGATCGACTTACTCCCTCCTATTTTTATTTTCCTCCACTTCATCTTTAATGACCCTTTCATTAACAAATAAGTAGGGCTTTTTCTAATTTTTTAAAGAAGATTCCTTCGTCTTAGTAAAAGCCTTATTTGGCTTGCAGTCAAATGTATACCAACACTTGCAAACTAATCGGGTTCTAAACAACTCATGGAAAATATTTACATTCGGTATTTCCTATACGGCATTACAATATATTTCAAAAAGTATATACCCTAGGGGATGAACTTGACTAAGACCTATTTCTTAATGGGTAAGAATTTTTTGAAGAAAGGAAGAAAGAGGAATACTTAGATTATCTTTTACCGTTTATTATTTAACGTCCGTTAATTTTTATTCATGCCACGTCATTTCTATGACTTATATTATTATTTTAGTAATAATATATTATTTACTATGTGTTATATGAATATTTGTATTCGTATTTAAAATTGTGCGTTTCTACGTGTCGTGGATTTCTATCCGGCGAATCATTTCGGTTTTCAAACAAATGATCAGACTTTTGAGATTTTTAAATCTAAATTATTTTATTTATGATATTTTTATATCATATGAATATATATAGCATTTCTATATTTTATTTTCCGCGCGTGCGTATTTCCTTTGAAGATTTAATCGCGTAACCGTGTTTTCGCGAATCGGGCTTTGTTAGGACTTTCGGGCCACAAACTTTTTATCAAATAATAAATTTGGGTTTTGGGGCCAACTCCCCATGGAAAATTAGTCCAAGTACCCCCCACATAGCCCGTCTATTTCATATTTGGTACATAAACTTCATTTTACACTCATTTGATCACTTTTCCTTTTCCAAACCCTAGCAAAAACTCTCTCCTTTTTCCCTCCCCACTTGTGGACGACTTTATACTCTTCCACCTTCAAAATACAGCCAACAACAATCATCATACAATTATTCTTCATCTCTCAAAATTAATTGCATAAACGGATTCTCCTTTTCGCGATCTACAAGCTTCATCTTCTTGATTCTTGATTAGGGTATAATCAAAAACCCTGGATTTTTCATTTTAATCTATTTTTACTAATTTTGATGTTTAATATGATTGTATAGTGCTTGTATGTTGTTGGATTATTGATTGTATGCATAGAATCACTCGTTATTACATGTTTTCGGTTTGATTGATTGTGGACAGCAGACTATTCGACCATTTCAGTACCTTTAACTGATGTTTTTGATAAAATAAAGTATTTATATGAGTTCCTCTCATCTAGAAATTGATTTTAGACTCCGGATTCATGTTATTTCGATTCCCGGAACATAAGATATGATTAAAATGGTGTTTTCATGAAATTAAAATGTAAAAACGAATGTGTTCAGGTTTGGTCCGACTTTGTGACCATTTTTGGAGTCTCTAGGGTGTACTAGTGTTTTAGAATTGATGATTGGATAAACATTCATGTTCGGGTCATCGAAATCCAGGCCACGGATCACCCGTTATGACTAAAACATGTTTTTGAACGGATTAAAGGTCCAAGTTGAATGGTGGCTATTGGTCATGATTTGGTGGCTGTTCTTGGGGTGTTCTTAAGTACACTAATATTTCAGGTGGGTCAGTTAGGCGAAGATATATATAAGACTCGCCGAAAACTGATTCCCGGGGCTCAAGTTATGACCCGATGAACCTTTAATTAGAACTTATGGTTATTTAATAAGACTTATGATATAAATAATGAATTTCATTATTAATAAATTACTTATAATATAAAAAGTAATTATTTTACTTTAAGACTTATGATATACATATTTATTATATCATTTAGTAATTAATTATGATTAATTAGACTTTAATCAAACTTATGATTAATAATACTTTTATTATTAATGAAAAATACTTATGGTAAGTATTAAAATTATATTATGAGATTATTTTAGTAAGACTTATAATAAGGATTAATTAATTATTTAATTATTATAAGGCTTAGTTATTATTTAATTATAATTTAATTATTAAATACTTATGATTTAATGATTATAATTGGAAACTTATGATATGATTAATAATTCATTATTAATTAATAATACTTATGATATGATTAAAATTTATTATTAATTAATAATACCTATATTATGATTAATATTTAATTAATTAAATACTTATACTATATTAATTATATCATTTAAACTTATGTTAACTTTAATAATTCATTTTAATTTAATTAAACTTATGTTATGACATAATTATACATATATTACTTTAAATAACATTATAACTTATATTATTATTATGACTTACACTTTTAAAATTAATGTTGACTATGTTTGACCAAGGTTGACTTTTGAGTTGACTTTGACTTTCAGTTGATTTTTGTTGACTTTCTAATTAAGGAAACTTTCATAACTTAAAAACTTTTCAAAAATAGCAACTTTCTAAATATCAAAACTTTCTAAAAATAGAAACTTTCTAAAAATAGAAACTTTCCTAAAATAGAAACTTTCCAAAAATAGAAACTTTCCAAAAATGGAACCCTGCTAAAAATAGAAACTTTCTAAAAATAGAAAGTATGTGTCCTTACGCTGTTCCGATCAAACCGAAGCATACTGAGTGTTGTTCTATGTCTACTTGCAACAAGTACTATAGCTATCATACTAAGACTTGACCTAAGTTAGTTATTTATATCGACCTGCTTTATTTATAGGTCGGCGTTGTGATCATTCTTAATCACTTTACTTCACTTGCTGTTCACATATTTGTCTGGTTACTTCATTTGCTTTAAGGTGAGTTATAGTCCCATTTTTCTATTTCACATCTTTTGGGATGAGAATACATGCAATTTATTTTATATTTTGGACACAAGTGGAAGTTGGTTTAAATTATTCATTGTGAGTCGAACAAAAATATTCCCTAATCTGGTAATTGTAATCACTAGTTTCTACTGGTGAACGCGAATCCTATGGATAGATCTATCGGGTTTGACAACCCCATTTCGAGCTAGTCGAGCTAGCAATTTATAATCGGAATGTTTAGTACTTCGTATTTAGTTGAAGATACACTTGTTCAGTGTATATTATTTATTGTGTTTGGCAAGGGTAAATAAAGGGTTAAGTGGTTACCAGGTGGCTCACAGAAAATAGAATAATATTTTTATATGTTTTTGAGCATATAATTTTGTGGTCCAAAAAGGGGTTTTTATGTTTTCAAACATAAATTTTTATGTTTTAAATTAAATATTGTTTGCAATATTAAACCTATAATTCACTCAATATTTTTGTTGACAGTTACTCGCATATTTTATTCTCAGGTTCTTGATTGATTGCTTCCGCTATGCTTAGAGAGTCTGCATATTTATGATGACAGCTTTTATTATACATTAACTTATATTCTATTTTGATACATTAAATAGTGGGTGTTGTTGACTTTGTTTTGGTCAACTTTTGATTAAGTAATAATGTATGATTTTTCTAAACTTACATATTTTGGTAGGTTTCCTTTATAGGAAATCATTTTTAAATAAAGAATGCAAGGTTATTTATCAAATTCATATAGAGTTATGATCAAGCTGTGGGACCAAAATAACGATGGTCGTCAAGTGTACTTTGACGGGTCGTTTCAGTTGGTATCAGAGCGTTGGTTGTAGGGAATTAGGCTGCATTGATGTCGTTACCCGAGTCAATAGGGTACATTAGTGAGTCTACTCTACAGCCCGGCCTTTAATATATTATTATATGTAATTATTTGTATCGTATTGGTATGTATATTGTTATCATACATACATCTCTATTATGTTCTGAATCCGGGAGGAACTCCCATTCCGATTAAACGTATTCTCCGACTCATGCAAATTTATCCTTATAGGAACACCTCGGGTAGTGAAACCGAGGGATGTCATTCTTGACTTCTGAAATTCTCTACATTTCTATGTCATCCATTATAGTTATGTATATAACGTTTGAGTTATATTACGCGAGATGTCATTCTTGACTTCTAAATGCTCGGCATTTCAATGTCAGCTATTATGTTTTGGTATATAACATTCTTGTTATATTACGTGCCTTTGAGCCGTTGTGCCTATGTGCTTTGGTTTTTGAACCAGAAAACGTCATTCTTGACTTTTAGAGATTCTTGGTACTTCGAAGACATTTCTATGTCATCGTTACTGCTATTCATTACTTTGGATATTTTGTCTCTTGTGCTATCCTTAGTATACTGGTTAAGAAATTGTTAGAGAAATTGTGTGGAAATTTGAGGTTGATCGCGTGTCCTGACCTCATGTAGTGCTATTGGAATGGAACTATGAATTAGTGAAATATAATTGCGTCAGGCCAACGTGATTATATTACGCTAATTCAGAAAGAAGTCCCAATATTGTGACATGAGGAATAGAAAGCGAGTCAAAGAAAATCTTTACACTATTCATTAAGGAATTCCGATGTATTACATGGGTAAGGAAAATATTCATTATCTTATTTGTCGATATACGAGAAACTCGTTTTAGCCAGATTATCTATCTCATGCTCTATCATTCATAACTCGCTTGTTAGTAATAGCTTTGCTCGGGAACAGTTTTGGCCCAAGGACTTATGTCCTGATAATAGTCAAAACAATATTTAACTCATTGGTTTTCATGACCTCGTAACATTTGTTGGTCAAATGTCGCACGATGATTCAAGTCCTTTACTCAATCTTCCACGATCTTACTTCAACTTGTAACCTCTGAAATACAGATGCTCTGTTATCATCGAGAGTTTTACACATTTGTTTATTTGGGCGGTTCTCACGAGATTATGGGCGAATAGAAGTAATGAAATATTTTTTCATGTATACAATTTATAAAATCATATATATACGTATGGATTCAAATGAATAAATTTACCCTTACCTATTTTGGCTAGTATATACTAAATCATACCTTCAAATTTTTTTTTTTAAACCACTAAATTATTGAGCTGTTTGACTAAGTCAATTTCTTTTATATAAAATGGTACACTTTGTACATACTTCTAAATTTACTAAGAACTTCGTTCTGTTTATGTTGTCACATCAAACGTTTAAAGCTTTTTCAAAACTCCTTTGATTGATTTTATCAAATTTTCGCATTACCCTACAGAGTATTTGGATCACAGTTCTTCTCATCCTCCGTTTAAGGATGAAACTTATCATTAAGTTCATTGATAGAAACTCTTACAACACTTTGGGTGCCGGTTTTATAAAATTTGTTGGAAAGTCCTGGCACTCATAAAATTTCCCCTCTTATGGTTGGACATGGCCGAAACGTGGACCGATAAATCAGTTTTCTGAGATACGTATAGTGGTCACCCTATTCTCAGGAAAGGTGCTAGGTGGGTTTCTACCCCAACTGTCGTTATAGTGGGTATCATGGATATATATTACACTAGACCGTTTAAGGAGTTTCTACACTCAATATTCGCTGTTAACCGCAACACCCTCATAAACATCAATCCTAGGATACAATACTTTGAGGTACACGAAATTAGTTTTGAAGATTCATCTCACCTGGTGTCGACCATTCTTTATAACCCATGATTCGCGTTCTTTTCATCCACACATAAACTTAAGATTATGGATGAATCCAAGATTTCCTCGCTCATTGTATAAGGAATTTCACTCTCGTTGAAATATCACACGTTTCGTACGTCTTCCTTTCCAAAATGTAATGAAAATTTATTTTGAAGTCCATGATCCTCGTTATCTCCTTTGAGAGAATTGCCTTATATATCTATGCCACCGATGTGACTACTCCATATATTTCTTCCTTCATTGTTACAACTATATTTCATTCGTCCCAGTTCGTCCCCTTGAGGAGCTCCTGTTTTGTTCGTTAAGAAGAAAGGTGGTTCGTTTCGATTGTGTATTGGTTATCCCGAGTTGAACAAGCTTACTGTTAAGAATTGTTATCCTCTTCTGAGAATTGATGATCTGTTCGGTCAACCCTAAGGTTCGCCCATTTATTCTAAGATTGATCTTCATTCCGGTTATCACCAACTGCAGGCTAAAGAAACTGATATTCCGAAAACCGCTTTCCGTACCCGTTATGGTCACTGCGAATTTCTTGTTATGCCGTCCGGATTGACTAACACATCTGATGTGTTCATGGACCTCATGAATCGGGTGTGTAAACCTTATCTGGACAAGTTCGTTATCGTTTTCATCAGTGATATTCTTATCTATTCCAAGAGTGATCAAAAACACGAAGAAAATTTGAAGACGGTCCTTGATTTGTTGAGGACGAAAGAGCTGTACGCTAAGTTCTCTAAGTGCGTGTTCTGGTTAAAAGAAGTTTAATTCCTTGGACACGTTGTTGGTAAGAAGGGAATTCAAACTGATCCTGCTAAGAATGAGGTGATTGAGAAATGGGAAATTCTGAAAACTCCTACTCAGATTCGTCAGTTCCTAGGTTTAGCAGGCTATTATAGAAGGTTCATTCAAGATTTTTCATGAGTAGCGAAACCTCTGACTGCTTTAACGCATAAGGGGAAGAAGTATGAGTGGAAGGATGAGCAGGGGACTGCTTTTCAAGCTCTGAAGAAGAAGTTGACTACCGCTCTGATATTATCACTACCTAAGGGTAATGATGATTTTGTTGTTTATTGTGAGGCATCGCGTCAGGGCTTTGGCTGTGTTTTGATGCAGTGAAAGAAAGTTATTGCGTACGCGTCACGTCAGTTAAAGATCTAGAATTATACAACCCATGATTTAGAATTGGGAGCTGTTGTGTTTGCGCTTAAGATTTGGAGACATTATCGGTATGGGGTCAAAAGTACAGTGTACACTGATCACAAAAGTCTTCAACATATCCTTGATCAGAAACACTTAAATTGAGGCAGCGTAGATGGGTTGAGACGTTGAATGATTATGATTACGAACTTCTGTATCATCCGGGGAAGGCCAATGTTGTGGCCGATACGTTAAGTCGTAAAGATAGGACTGAACCTCATAGGTTTAGGGCCTTAAATATGACCATTCGAACAAACCTCGCAAGGAAGATTCTTGCAGCTCAACAAGAAGCCTTGAAGGAGGAGAATTTCGTAACATGAAGGTCCGAGGCTTGAGTAAACAGTTAGAGGTACGAACCGATGGTACTCGGTATTTTGCGGGGCGTCTTTAGGTTTCGAAATTTGGTGATTGACGACAACTTGTTTAGATGAAGCTCATAAGTCAAGATACTCTATTCACCCTGGTTCAGGGAAGATGTATCATGATCTTAAAGAGTTATATTGGTGGCCTAATTTGATAACTGATGTGGCTATATGTGGCTAAGTGTTTGACATGTGCTAAGGTTAAAGCTGAACATCAGAAATCGTCCGGACTTTTGGTGTAACCCGAAATTCCCGAGTGGAAGTGGGAAGGTATTACGATGGATTTTATTACGAAATTATCGAGAATAGTGGGTGGTTATGAAACCATTTGGGTGATTGCTGACCGACTCACAAAGTCAGCTCATTTCTTGCTGGTTAAGGAAACAGATTCGATGGAGAAGCTTACTCGTTTGTATTGGAAGGAAATTGTTCCAAGACATGGTGTTCCTGCATCTATTATTTCAGCCCGAGACCGTCGATTTACATCGAGGTTTTGGCAATCCTTACAGGAAGCTTTGGGAACAAAAATGGATATGAGCACTGCTTATCATCCACAGTCAAATGGTCAGAGTGAAAGGACCATTCAAATGTTAGAAGACATGTTGAGAGCGTGCGTGATTGATTTTGGTAATGGTTGGGATAGATATTTGCCAGTAGCTGAATTTTCTTATAATAACAGCTATCATGCAAGTATTAAGCCGCATCGTTTGAAGCTCTGTATGGTAGAAAGTGTAGGTCTCATATCTATTGGAATGAGATTGGGGATGCTCAACTCAAAGGCCCAGAAATTATTCATGGGACTACCTAGAAGATCGTACAGATTAAAGAGAGAGTGAGAACCGCCAGAAGTAGGCAAAAGAGTTATGCCAATAAGAGAAGGAACGATATTGAATTTCAGGTCGATGATCGTGTTATGTTGAAGGTATCACCTTGGAAAGCTGTGATACATTTTGGTAAAAGGGAAAAGTTGAATCCTCAATTTATTGGACCTTTTGAGATTATTGAGAGAGTTGGACCCGTGGCTTATCTTCTAAAGTCTCCACAAGAACTCAGTGCTGTTCATGACGTTTTTCATGTGTCGAATTTGAAGAAGTGTTTGGCCGAGGCCGATGATACCATTCCTTTGGAGGAGCTTCATGTTGATAAACAACTCCATTTTATTGAGGAACCTGTTGAGATTATGGATCGAGAGGTTAAGGCTCTCAAGCAAGTAGAATTCCTAACGTCTGAGTGAGATGGAATGCAGACGCGGACCCGAGTTCACTTGGGAACGTGAAGATCAGATGAGACAGAAGTACCCGCATTTGTTTCCAGATATCGAGTCAACCTCTACACCTGCTTAAATTTCAGGACGAAATTTCCGTATCGGGAAGGTACTGTCACGACCCAACTTTTTCCGTTATCTTTTACCATTTATTATTTAACATCCATTAATTTTTATTCGTGCCACTTCATTTCTATGACTTATATTATTATTTCAGTAATAATATATTATTTACTATGTGTTATATGAATATTTGTATTCGTATTTAAAATTGTGCGTTTCTACGTGTCGTGGATTTCTATCCGGCGAATCATTTCGGTTTTCAAACCAATGGTCAGACTTTTGAGATTTTTAAATCAAAATTATTTTATTTATGATATTTTTATATCATATGACTATATATAGTATTTCTATATTTTATTTTCCGCGCGTGCGTATTTTCTTTGAAGATTTAATCGCGTAACCGTGTTTTCGCGAATCGGGCTTTGTTAGGACTTTCGGGCCACAAAATTTTTATCAAATAATAAATTTGGGTTTTGGGGCCCACTCCCCATGAAAAATTCATCCAAGTACCCCCACATAGCCCATCTATTTCATATTTGGTACATAAACTTCATTTTACACTCATTTGATCACTTTTCCTTTTCCAAACCCTAGCAAAAACTCTCTCCTTCTTCCCTCCCCACTTGTGGCTGACTTTATACTCTTCCACCTTCAAAATACAGCCAACAACAATCATCATACAATTATTCTTCATCTCTCAAAATTAATTGCATAA
This sequence comes from Rutidosis leptorrhynchoides, assembly GCF_046630445.1. Lineage (NCBI taxonomy): Eukaryota > Viridiplantae > Streptophyta > Magnoliopsida > Asterales > Asteraceae > Rutidosis > Rutidosis leptorrhynchoides. Next base: position 247,340,959 of record NC_092338.1, on the reverse strand, counting down.
ACGGATTCTCCTTTTCGCGATCTACAAGCTTCATCTTCTTGATTCTTGATTAGGGTATAATCACAAACCCTAGATTTTTCATTTTAATCTATTTTTACTGATTTTGATGTTTAATATGATTGTATAGTGCTTGTATGTTGTTGGATTATTGATTGTATGCATAGAATCACTCGTTATTACATGTTTTTGTTTTGATTGATTGTGGACAGCAGACTATTCGACCATTTCAGTACCTTTAACTGATGTTTTTGATAAAAAAAAAAAAGTATTTAGATGAGTTCCTCTCATCAAGACATTGATTTTAGACTCCGGATTCATGTTATTTCGATTCCCGGAACATAAGATATGATTAAAATGGTGTTTTCATGAAATTAAAATGTAAAAACGATTGTGTTCAGGTTTGGTCCAACTTTGTAACCATTTTTGGAGTCTCTAGGGTGTACTAGTGTGTTAGGATTGATGATTGGATAAACATTCATGTTCGGGTCATCGAAATCCGGGCCACGGATCACCCGTTATGACTAAAACATGTTTTTGAACGGATTAAAGCTCCAAGTTGAATGGTGGCTATTGGTCACCACTTGGTGGCTGTTCTTGGGGTGTTCTTGAGTACACTAATGTGTCAGGTGGATCGGTTATGACCCGGGGCTCAAGTTATGACCCGATGAACCATTAATTAAAACTTATGGTTATTTAATAAGACTTATGATATAAATAATGAATTTCATTATTAATTAATTAATTATGATATAAAAAGTAATTATTTTACTTTAAGACTTATGATATACATATTTATTATATCATTTAGTAATTAATTATGATTAATTAGGCTTTAATCAAACTTATGATTAATAATACTTTTATTATTAATGAAAAATACTTATGGTAAGTATTAAACTTATATTATGAGATTATTTTAATAATACTTATAATAAGAATTAATTAATTATTTAATTATTATAAGACTTATTTATTATTTAATTATAATTTAATTATTAAATACTTATGATTTAATGATTATAATTAGAAACTTATGATATGATTAATAATTCATTATTAATTAATAATACTTATGATATGATTAAAATTTATTATTAATTAATAATACATATATTATGATTAATATTTAATTAATTAATTAAATACTTATGCTATATTAATTATATCATTTAAACTTATGTTAACTTTAATAATTCATTTTAATTTAATTAAACTTATGTTATGACATAATTATACATATATTACTTTAAATAACATTATAACTTATATTATTATTATGACTTACACTTTTAAAATTAATGTTGACTATGTTTGACCAAGGTTGACTTTTGAGTTGACTTTCAGTTGACTTTTGAGTTGACTTTCGGTTGACTTTGACTTTCAGTTGACTTTTGTTGACTTTCTAATTAAGGAAACTTTCCTAACTTAAAAACTTTCCAAAAATAGCAACTTTCTAAATATGGAAACTTTCTAAAAATAGAAACTTTCTAAAAATAGAAACTTTCCTAAAATAGAAACTTTCCTAAAATAGAAACTTTCCTAAAATAGAAACTTTCCAAAAATAGAAACTTTCCAAAAATGGAACCCTACTAAAAATAGAAACTTTCTAAAAATAGAAAGTACGTGTCCTTACGCTGTTCTGATCAAACCGAAGCATACTGAGTGTTGTTCTATGTCTACTTGCAACAAGTACTATAGCTATCACACTAAGACTTGACCTAAGTTAGTTATTTATATCGACCAGGTCGGCGTGGTGATCATTCTTGATCACTTTACTTCACTTGCTGTTCACATATTTGTCTAGTTACTTCATTTGCTTTAAGGTGAGTTATAGTCCCATTTTTCTATTTTACATCTTTTGGGATGAGAATACATGCAATTTATTTTATATTTTGGACACAAGTGGAAGTTGGTTTAAATTATTCATTGTGAGTCAAACAAAAATATTCCCTAATCTGGTAATTGTAATCACTGGTTTTTACTGGTGAACACGAATCCTATGGATAGATCTATCGGGTTTGACAACCCCATTTCGAGCTAGTCGCGCTAGCAATTTATAATCGAAATGTTTAGTACTTCGTATTTAGTTGAAGATACACTTGTTCGGTGTATATTATTTATTGTGCTTGTGTCATAACCCGTCCTTAACCATAAGAACGAGTTAGATAACGTATGATTTCATTGCGAGGTATTGACCTCTATATGTGACATTTTTAAAAGAACAACTGCATTTATTTTACATTACAAACCATAACTCTTATTTTAATACAAGCTTTAGACAATAAAAAGATGATTATCGTTTAGCGATAATCTTAGACTTACAAACTTTACATGTGATGATAACAATACGATTTCTAGCATATTTTACATTACAAATCCTCCGGTATGCAGTTTTATTTTTGACACAAATATACATACTCAAGATCTTGTTTAAATTCAACATGTTGCAGCGGAAGCTTCTAATTATCACCTGAGAATGAACATGCTTAAAACGTCAACATAAAGTTGGTGAGATATAGGTTTAATGCCGGCAGCAATATATATATAGACCACAAGATTTCATATATAAACATTTTAATAAAAATATTCTAAGTGGTTGAGCACTTGGTAACCATACTTAACATTTAATCACGTCGCATATTCCCTTTATTATGAAATCTTACTACACCGTACCAAGTGTAGTCACGAAACGAAGTACTGTACAACCGTTGAATACTGGTCGTCCAGTCCGGTTGGGGTTGTCAGGCCCGATAGATCTATCAACAGGATTCGCGTTTACAATACCGCTGTAAATAGTAGTTACCAAGCTACAGGGAAGTATGCCAGTGGTACAACTCAACGTAGAATATATTTTTCAGTTACTTGTGTCCATATCGTAAAACATAAAATACATGTATTCTCATCCCGAAATATTTAGAGTTTAAAAGTGGGACTATATACTCACTTTTGCCTTGAAGATATATATATATTTTGACTTGGTCTCCGGTTGATATCACGAACCTATCCATATATAATATATATCAATATATTTTCCTTTTAAACAATCGTCACGTATATATACTTGTAATACTTTTAATGTCTTCTTAGTCCGTAGTTAGCAATTCAATTTTAATGGTTCATATTTAGGTGTTAAATAAATAAATAAACCCCCAATGAAATAAATAAAACCCCCATCGTATTCGTATTGGTCGGGATTAATCTTGACCCACGGTACCGGTGTTGTCAAATGACGTGTTGCGTACATAAAGTACCGGTGTTGTCAAATGACGTGTTGCGTACAATCATGGGATCTTATGATTAATCTTCTCGTATTGTTTACGGGTGATCCTGAAATATATAAAATTAAATTATGAGTACATATATATAAAATATCATGTTATTTTAGAAAGATGTGATTTATTAAATTTTTCTCCAATTATTTTCGTGGCTAAACTAGTTTTGGATATCCGATTTTGTTTTGGTCATAGTTTCTTCGTTACAACTCCGTTTTCGTTGGTTCAACTTGCCACTTCCTTGGATCGAGTCCCTCTTTAAGAATATGAACTGTAAATACCTTAGTTTGTATTCAAAATCACAGGTCATAGGTCAAACTTTGGTGAAACTTATGAAGTTAATCATTTTCCATCATATAAACAACCTTAAATGATTATTTTTCTAAAAATACTTATACTTTGAGTTAAATCATGAAATTTTTATGTGTTATCATATTCATAGTAAATATCAATTTTCCAGAAAATAAGCCTCCAACTCAAAGTTCAAGATAGTTTTTAATTATCCAACCCAAAACAGCCCCCGGTTGCACTCCGACGTCGTAAATTCAGTTTTTAAGGTGTTCTTTGAAAAACCAAGTTTTACCTTGTTAAGTTAGCATATATTTATGATATATTACAGGTCTTGAAGTATTTTAAAAGTTAAGTTAGAAGGATCTATTTAGTTTGCAAACAAGTTTGAAGTCATTCAAACTATGTTCTTGTTGTTAAAATTTTATACCATATAATAAGATAGCTATATATATATATGAATCGAATAAGGTTATGAACAAAGTTACTACCTCAAGTTACTTGGACAATATTGCTGTAAAAGAGGAGTAAAAACCTAGAACCAAAAGAGTGGTGGAGTTGGATGAAAGATTGGAAGTAAACTTGTGTTCTTGGAAGGATTCTTGAAGTGTTTTTGTAAGGGTTTTCTTATGGTGTTTAAGTGATGTTCTTGAAGCTAGATTTTCATGGTGATGGGCTGAGATGGTTAAGGTGTTTAAGGGTTATGAAATGGTGTTCCTAACAAGCAAAATGATGTAGCAAAGTTGAAGATGGATGGAGTACTTAAGGTGGTGGTGGTGGCGTGAATGATGAGGAACAAAGACATGATCTTTGTTGTATTTTTGTGTAATAATTCATGCATGCATCCAAACTCTAATTACCTCTCATCTAGGGCAGTAATAATGGCTAGTTAGGTGGTGATTTGATGTGTATATACTAATAGTAGATACGTATAGAAGCTAGGTATGATACGAGTACATATACTCTAGATATACGTATAGAAATCTTGTGAAAAATGGAATGAGAATTCAAATATAGCTATCTTTTATGAATACACTTATATTGTTTTATGTATTTAAGTCCTTAAAAAGTGATTAAATACATTATATATACGATATATGTATAAACATTATAGGTCATAAGTATTTATATCAAAAAACGTTACGTATGGTTATTGTTTTGAAAACTTAAGTTAGTAGTTTCAAAATATACTTATAACTTATTGTTATTAATACAAAATGAGATATTAAAACATCCATAAATCATGTTAAATATGTATATATACATATATATACACAAACGTATAATTATCATATATTATATAGTTCGTGATATCATCGGTCAAACTAGACGGTCAAACGTTGTGTAAAACTCTTTTCAAAAACATAAGTCTCAACAATTTGGATTGCTTATCATGTTGGTAAGGTTTAATTTATGTAAATATTAATCTTATAAGTATAAATTGATCGAAAAAGTCCGGGTCATTATAGTACCTACCCGTTAAATAAATTTCGTCCCGAAATTTTAAAATCGTACCTATTTTGCGTCACCGGGAAACAAATGCGGGTATTTTTGTTTCATTTGATCCTCTCGCTCCCAAGTAAACTCGGGACCTCTTCGTACATTCCAATGAACTTTAACGATCGGTATGTTGCTCTGCTTGAGCCGTTTAACTTCACGGTCCATGATCTCGATTGGTTCTTCTATGAATTGTAGTTTCTCGTCAACTTGAATTTCTTCAAGAGGAATGGTGAGGTCTTCCTTTGCAAGACACTTTTTAAGGTTTGAGACGTGAAATGTATTATGTACTCCGGCGAGTTGTTGCGGTCGAGTCGATAAGCTACCGGTCCGATGCGTTCGATAATTTTGAACGGGCCTACATACCTTGGGTTTAGTTTACCCCTTTTTCCAAAACGTATTACACCTTTCCAAGGTGACACCTTTAGCATAACCATGTCCCCGATCTGAAACTCTAATGGTTTCCTTCGGACATCGGCGTAGCTCTTTTGGCGACTACGGGCTGTTTTCAATCTCTCCTTGATTTGTACTATCTTCTCAGTCGTTTCGTGTATGATCTCGGGACCAGTTAATTGTCGATCTCCTACTTCATTCCAACAAATAGGAGATCTACACTTCCTTCCGTACAATGCTTCGAATGGCGCAGCTTTAATGCTCGCATGATAACTATTATTATACGAGAATTCTGCTAATGGTAGATATTTATCCCATCCGTTTCCAAAATCGATCACACATGCCCTGAGCATGTCTTCAAGAGTCTGAATTGTTCTTTCACTCTGCCCGTCGGTTTGCGGATGATATGCGGTACTCATATCCAAACGAGTTCCTAGTGCCTCCTGTAGTGATTGCCAGAACTTTGAGGTAAATCTACTATCACGATCAGATATAATGGAAATAGGTATTCCATGCCTTGAAACTATTTCCTTTATATATAATCGTAATAATTTCTCCATTCTATCTGTTTCCTTTATAGGCAAGAAATGTGCAGATTTGGTAAGACGATCAACAATTACCCAAATGGTGTCGTATCCCCAGGCAGTCTTTGGTAACTTCGTGATGAAATCCATGGTAATACTGTCCCATTTCCATTATGGAATTTCTGGTTGTTGAAGTAACCCTGACAGCTTCTGGTGTTCTGCTTTGACTTTGGAACAAGTTAAACATTCCCCAACATATGTTGCAACGTCTGTCTTTAAATTAGGCCACCAATAATGCGTCTTAAGATCTTGATACATCTTTCCAACTCCAGGATGTATCGAGTATCTTGTCTTATGTGCCTCATTCAATATCAACTTCCTTAATCCACCCAACTTTGGTACCCAAATACGGTTTGCAAAATATCGAATTCCATCTTCCCGTATAACGAGTTGTTTCCCATACTTCTTCATTATTTCATTTCCTATGTTTTCTTTAGTAAGAGCTTCTCGTTGAGCCTCTTTGATTTGTGAGTTGAGATTCATGCGAATTTTTATGTTCATCGCTCGAACTCGAATTGGTTCTCGTTCCTTTCTGCTTAAAGCATCGGCCACCACGTTCGCCTTCCCGGGATGATAACGAATTTCACAATCATAGTCGTTTATTAGCTCGACCCACCTACATTGCCTCATGTTCAACTGTTTCTGATCAAAAATATGTTGAAGACTTTTATGATCAGTAAACACAGTGCATCTAACCCCATATAAGTAGTGTCTCCATATCTTCAACGCAAACACGACTGCTCCCAGTTCTAGATCATGCGTCGTATAATTCCGCTCGTGAATCTTCAATTGTCGGGATGCGTATGCAATAACTTTCTTTCGTTGCATAAGAACACAACCAAAACCTTGTCGTGAAGCGTCACAATATATTTCAAAATCATCGTTCCCTTCAGGTAACGATAAAATAGGTGCCGTGGTCAACTTCTTCTTGAGTAATTGAAATGCACTCTCCTGCTCAAAGGTCCATTCGTACTTCTTCCCTTTTTGTGTTAACGATGTCAATGGTTTAGCTATTCGGGAAAAATCTTGAATAAACCTTCTATAATAACCGGCTAAACCTAAAAATTGGCGTATCTGCGTTGGTGTCTTAGGAGTCTCCCATTTTTCAATGGCCTCAATTTTAGCCGGATCAACCTGAATTCCTTTGCTACTAACAACGTGACCAAGAAATTGCACTTCTTTTAACCAGAAAGCACACTTAGAAAATTTAGCGTATAGCTGTTCTTTTCTCAACAACTCTAATATTAACCTTAAATGCTGCTCATGCTCTTGCTCACTCTTGGAATAGATAAGAATGTCATCAATGAAAACAATAACAAACTTATCTAAATATGGACTACAAACTCGATTCATGAGGTCCATGAATACAGCTGGCGCATTCGTCAATCCAAACGGCATGACCAAAAATTCGTAATGACCGTAACGTGTCCGAAAAGCAGTTTTCGGTATATCTTCTTCTTTGACGCGTAATTGATGATAGCCCGATCTTAGGTCAATTTTCGAGTACACACATGATCCTTGGAGTTGATCAAATAAGTCGTCAATTCTCGGTAGTGGATACCGATTCTTGATAGTTAACTTATTTAATTCACGATAATCTATACACATCCTAAAAGATCCATCTTTCTTTTTAACAAATAGAATCGGAGCTCCCCACGGTGAAGTACTTGGTCGTATGAATCCACGATCCAGTAATTCTTTTAACTGACTCTGAAGTTCTTTTAACTCGGACGGTGCAAGTCTGTATGGAGCACGGGCCACTGGTGCAGCTCCTGGTACTAAATCTATTTGAAATTCTACAGATCTAAATGGAGGTAATCCCGGCAACTCTTCCAGAAAAACTTCAGGAAAATCTCTTGCCACAGGCACGTCGTTGATGCACTTCTCTTTTTCTTTCTTTTCGACTTTATTAACATGTGCTAAGATAGCATAGCACTCTTTCTTCAAGCACTTTTGAGCTTTCAAATAACTAATGAGTTTTAGCTTTGAGTTACCCTTCTCTCCATAAATCATTACTGGCGTTTTATCCTTACGAGGAATGCGAATTGCCTTCTTGGCGCACACAACTTCAGCTCCTATTTTGGACATCCAGTCCATGCCGACTATTACATCAAAACTTCCTAATTCTACGGGTATCAAATCAATCTTAAATGTTTCTCTGGCTAAATTTATTTTACAATCACGGCAAATTTTATCGGCTTTAATTAGTTTACCATTAGCTAACTCAATCATGTACTTAGCATCTAGAGGTAATGATGAACAATTCAATTTAGCGTAAAAGTCTCTACTCACGTAACTTCTATCGGCACCAGTATCAAATATAATAGATGCGGATAAGTTATTAATGGTAAACGTACCCGTAACAAGCTCCGGGTCTTCACACGCCTCTCTAGTATTAATAACAAATGCTCTTCCACGTGCAGATCCATTATTCTTCTCTGGATTCGGGCACTGGCTCTTATAGTGACCTTGTTTTCCACACCCATAACAAGTAATGTTAGCCAAAGCAGTTCTATTTGCATTGGTGGCAGGAGTCTTGGTACCATTTGTATTTGTAACGAGAGCCCTACAATCTTCAGCAAGATGACCCTTTCGATTACATTTGTTGCATACCACATTACAGTAGCCAGAGTGATGTTTGTGGCATCGGTTACATAAAGGATTTTGTCCTTTGTAACCAAAGCTTAAACCACTACCCGCACCTTGCGTGATTTCTTGTTTCTTAAAAGATTGTTGTTGGTTACCTCGATCATAATTTCCATTCCACTTTCTTTTGTTACCTGATACCTTCACATCAGTATTGGATACTTTCTTATCCATGATGACCTGATCCATTAGCTCATTTGCCATGGTTATAGCTTCATGAATTGTCTTAGGTTTCGATGCTGTAACATTTGCCTTGACCTTTTTGGGCAAACCATCTTTGTACATTTCAATCTTCCGTTCTTCGGTTGGAACCAATTCAGGACATAGCAAAACTAATTCCATGAATCGCTGATTGTAGTTGGTGATTTCAGTACCAACAACCTTCAGGCTTCGTAATTCATCTTCCAACTTCCTAACCTCGTTCCTTGGACAATACTCGTTGATTAACATTATTTTGAATTCTTCCCATGGAGTATCATAAGCTACATCTCCTCCTACAGCCTTCACATAATTTTTCCACCACGTGAGTGCACTATCTTGTAAAGTACATGATGCATACTTGGTCATGTCCTTTTCAACACAACCACTGATTTTAAATACAGTCTCCATCTTTTCTATCCACCGGGTTAAACCGATCGGTCCTTCTGTTCCACTGAATGATGAGGGCTTGCAAGCTTGAAAAGTTTTGTAGGTGCATCCTACACGAGGATTTGGGTTAACTGCAGCAGCTCTTGCAGCCTCGACCCATAACATTCTGTCGTTCACTCGCTGGTTGATGAATTCCTCGACTTCTTGTTCCGTCATTCGATTCAATCGCTCCATATTCTTCTATAAGAATGAAAAGAAAATAATTATTCACATGGAATATTATAGATGTAGTGTATATTTACAGTACATTATAGCTTATTAATAATATGAACTAGGTATTATTATAAAAGCCTTTTCTTCTTATTAGCGTTTTATAATTATATCTAGGGTAGTACCTACCCGTTAATGTCCATACTTAATAGCTTAGTACAGAACCAATTACTACCATCTAAATAATACTTAACCATGGAAAATTATTGCATTTCATACTTCACTATTTTACATATGCTTATCTTACATCGAACATTAAGTGTAACGACCCGGAAATTTCTGACCAAATTTAAACCCTAATCTTTATATGTTTCCGACACGATAAGCAAAATCTGTAATGTTAAGTCTAGAAAGTTGAAATCTATTTTCGGATAATCAGTTACCCTTTGACCAAGCCTGACGATTCACGAACCATTAATTATAAATAAAAAATGTAAATATATAAATAACAATATATGTAAATAAATATACATATAAAGATATGGTTATACAAATAGAAATATAAACATATATATATATACAAGAGTAGATATAGTTAATTTTAAAATATGGGAGTTTTCAAACGACTTTTATTCCGCCACTGAGTAACAAAGGAGCATGAAGTCTAGTCCGTGAAAGAAATAGTTGTGCAATAATTCACGGCTGCTAAAATTTTGCACATGTTTTCCTTTCTTAATTATTATTATTGTTACTTAATATTATATTAATTATATTACTATTTTGTTTGAATTCTGTAAACTTCACTTAATTATGATTATGAGATTATATAGATACATTCATTGAACCACCACCTAAACCACTAACTATACGAGATATATGAAATCTCTTTTTGTCTGATACATCCAATCTATCTTAATCTATTCTATTTAGTCTATATTCCTATCTAATATATATATACCTAATACATATGGATGAAGGATACAACTATCATTTTTTTTAAAACAAACTCACCACCCTCGCCATTACTCTCTAATTTTTCCTCTCCTTAAAAATCGAAGACTATGAACACCCATCAACCCCTTATCTCCATCCGTTTGACACCCCAACTCTCCATCACCGCCACCTCTTTCTTTCTCTCCATCTCTCCCTCTATTCTCTTTATTTTTAGGCGTGAGCAACCAAACAAAGATCACCATAACCATTGTGTTGTTACTACTATTCGGTTGTTATGAACGCCAAGAACACCACCCTTGTTAACCACCTACGATAACCATGGTAACCTACCACCTTATACCATCGAAACCCCACCATCGACTACTCAAACCCACTACAAACCATCACCACAACCACCACGATCACCATATCTTTCTCCCTCGTTAACAACCCATCATCACCTTCTTTCGTTACCATTAATCACCACTGCACAATCACCTCCATGAACACCACCTTGAGATAACCTCTACCGAATCTTGGTTGCTCCGGTTACTGTTATCTGGTCTCAGTTACAATCGCTAACAAACGCACACATCTATCGAATGTGTATTTTTTTTTAAAAACATGGAAGGTTATAATAATAAGATGATGGAACAAGTGAGGGACATATTGGCCGACAAAAGAAAAAGCTTAACCAGTCGTTGTACCTAACGCTGTATTGCAAATCTTTTTCATATATATGATTTCATTTTTTTAAACCCCACTTGCGAATAAACTATCATATATATCCCATACATGTACTCGAATGGTTGGGCCAGAGATCACAAAATTTGTTTGATGACGGGCTTGAGTTAATTGTTGGGCCGATTGAAGAATATAATTGGGCCGTGAACCGAAGGCCTGTTTAGGTGTTTGTTTTGGCCGAGAGTTCTGTTCAAGTAGAGCAACGTGTGTATTTTTTTTAGATGATGGTGTTAGCGAGATCGTGATAATGGTTTCTGTTAATTTAAAACACCAAAACCAGGATTTAACCACTTCTGTTTAATACTTAAACTCAATGATTAAATTCAAAAATATAATCGCTTTGGCCTCTGGATGAATTAAACTATGAAGAAGATGAAGTAATGATTAAATGAGTTAAATTTAAATGGTATGGGAGTAAAACAGAAAAACTGAAATGGCGTATGGGTTTAGAGTGTTGATGGGTTATCAGGAGGTCTCGGGTTCGAGACCCGGTTGAGACATCTCTTTTTATTTTTAATATTGGAGGTAGTTCTCATATTTCAATTTGATTATTATTATTATTATTAAAATTATTATTATTATTATTATTAAGATTATTATTATTATTATTAAAATTATTATTATTATTATTGAGATTATTATTATTATTATTAAAATTATTATTATTATTAAAATTTTCATTATTATTAAATTATCATTTTAATTATTATTATTATTAACAATATTTCTAAATACATATGAAAATAATTGATACATAATACTACATAAAATATTAAATAGACATTAACATTTATTATATAAGTATTATATAATTAATAGGTGAAATTATTTGACTTCAATTATGTGTTAATATATATATACGTGATATAGGTTCGTGAATCCGAGGTCAACCCTACACTTGTTCAATGATGTTATATGTATTTTTACTACAAAATACAGTATGGTGAGTATATAGTCCCTTTTAAACTTTAAATATTTTGGGCTGAGAATACATGCGCTGTTTTTATAAATGATTTACGTTATGGACACAAGTGATTAAAAATGATATTCTGCGGATTGATGTGCTAGGTAATTTAGTTATATGTTATAATAGCATGTAAGCGCGAATCCTAAAGATAGATCTATCGGGTTTAACACCCCCATCCAGTAGGCTGCACTAGACATAAGAACTAGTGGGCGGATGTTTAGTACTTCGAGGATTATTTATACACTTGCGAGTGTACATATCCATCTTTGCGAAGATGACTTATTATATTATTGTTAAGGTTGGTTACTGAGGCCTCAACATAAGCAGAATGATTTTATACACTTGCGGGTGTATTATATTTTTATATATGAAATCTTGTGGTCCATAGTTATAACACTGCTAGCATCAAACCTATATATCTCACCAACTTTATGTTGACATTTTAAAGCATGTTATTCTCAGGTACGAATTAAGCCTTCCGCTGTGCATAAACTCATGTTAAGGACATTACTTGGATTCGATCATCGCGATGGGACCAACTGTTGAAGATTCCGTCCGGGAGGATTAGTCGCGGACGCTTCAGTTGGTATCAGAGCGTTGGTCTTAGTGAACCAGGTCTTGCATTAGTGTGTCTGACTAGTAGTTGTTGGGATACATTAGTGAGTCTGGACTTTGACCGTGTCTGCATGATGAAAAGTTTTGCTTATCATTCCTAGTCGGAAACTATCTGCTTATCATCTTTAGGAATTGCCTGCTTAAGTCTAGACACGTCTTATTGCATTTACTGCATTGATAATGTATAGACAAATTCATATCCTAGCGTATCTATTACGGTAAACTTTGCCTAATATTTTCCGTAAATTTCTCCGTAATTTAAGGAATCCTAGTACTATATATATTTATGCATATTATGCATTGAGTCTACCATCCAACTCTCATTGCTCTCACTAAGCTTTTCATACCAAAAATCTTTCTGTGATCGCGTACGATGGCCCCCACGAATCGACAAAGTTCCTCTGACTCCGAAGATAGTGTGACGGGAGCACATCAACCGATCAACTATCGAGATTTCTTTAGAAAGTGGGGATGGGTTCGCGAAATACTTACTCTATGGAGAAATGAAGAAGGTACTCTATATCATGAGCCGAATCTACCGCCCAATGTCGGAGTACTCGACCCGCTCACCGGCGAACCTGTTCGCAATACTGTTTATACCCTCGTTGCAAGAATTTTTTGTCTTGAGGCTACCATTAACGGAACTAGAGAAGATATCCAACCTCCATCTCACACTAATAACCGGCCAGGGTTAGTAGAAGAAGTCAACGAACTTCGCGCTCGAGTAGTAGTTTTGGAGAATATGGTGCAAAACTTAACAGCTCCAGCAACATCACTGGCACCAACATCAACACCAGTACCACCAACAACCCAAGTTTCAACATCACCTGCCTCAACATCTCATTCTGTACCTCGAGCCTAATCATCGTTTTACGTATCGTTCTATCTACTTTATCTTCGTTCTACCTATCGTTCTACATCGATTATCTTCGCTGTACGTATCATTCTACCTCATGTATCTTCGTTCGACATGGCAATTATGTAATCTCTAATGTTTTAGAGATCATGTAATCAAGTGCTAACAATAAATCAAATGAGTATAATATTTTACTGACTCATTAAATCCATAATTACATCTGAAGAAAATATATATGCAAGTATATTTTCATAAAGATTGTAATTAAAAATTCTTTTGTACAAACTGTTAATGATGAAAATATTTTAACGGGTGGGTAGTACCCGAGGAATATTTAGAATTCACATTAATAAGTTACACTGTACATTCTTCGAATCTGATTCAACGATGATTTACTATCCTACTTACAACTACCGATATACGTATCCGTTCACCACAGAATAACCATTTCTATTCAAATTTCATATTTGGATTTTGACCTATCAGAATCCAACAAGTGGCATAACGAAGAAAATATTGGACAAAAATAAAAAGTGTTAGAAACAAACGATTTAATTAATTGAAATTGTGATAGGATTTCACGCTAACTGTTCCGGCTAACTGTTCCCAGCTAACTGATTAACATTTAATTTATCGCAATTTACATTCTCGCACTTTTATTTATTGTCATTTAATTTCTGTTATTTACTTTTACGCACTTTAAATAACGGGACACGTATGCAAGGTTTCGACTTATCATATCGACTCATCTATATATATATATTTCGGAACAACCGTAGACACTTTATATGTGAAGGTGGGAGTTGGCTATACAGGGTCGGAGTTGATTCCAAAATATATATATACTTTGAGTGTGATCGACACCGAGACCGGTACACGGGTCACGATACGTATTATTTAATTCGAATATTATATATTAAATTATATATGAATCATTGAACCATCGGACTATTGGACTGCTAACTTTGGACAATTAAAATGAATAAAATTAAAATGTTGATTATAACATATGAAACTAAAAAAAAAAAAAATTCTTCAAGTTTGCCACTTGATTCTATTTTAAACCTCATTCGTATCTTGACGATTACAATTCGCATTCACAATTTTTCATGATTCTTGAAAACACCTCGATCGGAAAGACGAACCAATCGCATTTCATCTACGGAAGAAAAGATTTATGTACCTGAAGAACTCCCGAACCTAAATTTATAGTTTAACACATACCGTGTTGAATCTTTTGCCAATTATTAGCAAAAACAACCCTACAATTCCTTTTCAAGAAGCTAATTTTGTCAGAGCTCCACTTCGACTTCTCAGTGAAACTACTCCTATTATAATCTCGATATTTATACCTTGTCCTTTCGCCGTCGTTACCGGAGAACCTTTTATATTTCACAACATCATCAGCAGACGTACCAGCAACTCGGCGAAATCCGCAATCAGTATTTTGAAAATCTCGCAAAACTTCTTCCGTTATACCAAAAACGTCTATCTCTAAGAGTTACATATTTTGAACGTGAAGTTTCTGAAAAACACCCTGGACTATGAAGTAGTTCTTGAAATGCTGATGAAGTAGCAAAAACTGTAAACGACTTTAACGGTCAAAAGTTTGATGATAAAGTACAGTGTATTGGTAAAGCTCCGAAAAAGAAGGTTGAGGACTGGAAAAAGGTTTGAGCAAAGTATGAAGGAGGCTGTGAACAAACCGTGAAAACAGAACCTGTCTTCAAAGGATCCAAATAATTCAGTGCCTGCTGAAACCGTTAGTAAGAACTCTACTCCTTATTCTAAACTTTTCAAGACGATATTCTTCATCATCATCTTATCTTAGATATTATAAGATATCTTTATATCTTTCGTTATACATATTCTCCATATTTCTGGAAATATTCACACAACTAATCTTATTTGAGAACATTCATCTCTCTGCAAAATCTGCGTTACAACATAAAAGAAACTGTGTTCGTTTCTAATTTCTGAAACCTTCAGGTTTAAAATAGGAATGTTCTGAAGCAGTGTTGGGAATTGATGCATGAATTATTATAATATAATGAAACTTGATCAACTTCATTATATTACAGTAAGTCATGTTGAGTTTCTAATGGGATGTGATGATTTACAGTACCATCATCATATGCCATGATACACGGCTCTTACAATCTATCCAATCTCTAAACATATCAAGAAAATATTTCCTTGATGATTCGGTCTTTTCCCAAGATATTCTGGTAATTTGACAGATCAGAATCGTGTCATTACCATTTCCTTCTAAGAACATTAGCTATGTGCATTCTGAATTACATACCTACGATTTCCGGACCATTACAAAAGATGCTTAGTTGAAAAGGATGAAAAGAAAAAGAATGAAGCTCTGAAATAAAAATTGTAGTAAAGATCGCAGCAATTAGGAAAGAACATTAACTGTGGATGACATTGATTATAGAAAACAAAAGCAAGGACATCGAAGTATAAGGGAAGATATAAAACCCAATAATCATCCAGAAACTACAAACCGTGTATATCAATACGTATTGCGACGTAAAGACACGGGAAAATTAGAAACATTATAATTCCAAAGAAATCATAAAAGTGAATAGATTTTTCTGGCGGCAAATGAAAAAGAAGAATGAAAGATATGAAAGTTAGAAGTATAATAAGAATCAGGATTGGATGGAGCATATTAAGAATGAGTAGAGGAAGAAAGAATAAAAGGTGTGGAGAATAAGGAAACGAAGGGGGTGGATTTATAGCAAATGTCCGACAGAGAAATCGAAACAGATTGTCATATTAAAACAAAGAAGATCCTGATCGCCGAAAAACCAAATCTTATTACGTAAGATTTTCTTAAAATTCCATAAATTTCGGAAATCAAACCTAACCACGTCATCGGTTAAGAACAATTCCATATTTACTCATTTCACTCTTTTGTGATAGTTTCACTCGTGCGCTTCACATGATCGAATCGTTTTAATCATATCTTCCGATAATAATAAAACTCTATTATTACCTCATATTCGTCATGAAAACATTCTTATTGTTATTTATGACAACCTCTACCAAATTTCGGGGACGAAATTTCTTTAACGGGTGGGTACTGTAACGACCCGGAAATTTCCGACCAAATTTAAACCCTAATCTTTATATGTTTCCGACACGATAAGCAAAATCTGTAATGTTAAGTCTAGAAAATTGAAATCTATTTTCGGATAATCAGTTACCCTTTGACCAAGCCTGACGATTCACGAACCATTAATTATAAATAAAAAATGTAAATATATAAATAACAATATATGTAAATAAATATACATATAAAGATATGGTTATACAAATAGAAATATAAACATATATATATATATATACAAGAGTAGATATAGTTAATTTTAAAATATGGGATTTTTCAAACGACTTTTATTCCGCCACTGAGTAACAAAGGAGCATGAAGTCTAGTCCGTGAAAGAAATAGTTGTGCAATAATTCACGGCTGCTAAAATTTTGCACATGTTTTCCTTTATTAGTTATTATTATTGTTACTTAATATTATATTAATTATATTACTATTTTTTTTGAATTCTGTAAACTTCACTTAATTATGATTATGAGATTATATAGATACATTCATTGAACCACCACCTAAACCACTAACTATACGAGATATATGAAATCTCTTTTTGTCTGATACATCCAATCTATCTTAATCTATTCTATTTAGTCTATATTCCTATCTAATATATATATACCTAATACATATGGATGAAGGATACAACTATCATTTTTTTTAAAACAAACTCACCACCCTCGCCATTACTCTCTAATTTTTCCTCTCCTTAAAAATCGAAGACTATGAACACCCATCAACCCCTTATCTCCATCCGTTTGACACCCCAACTCTCCATCACCGCCACCTCTTTCTTTCTCTCCATCTCTCCCTCTTTTCTCTTTATTTTTAGGCGTGAGCAACCAAACAAAGATCACCATAACCATTGTGTTGTTACTACTATTCAGTTGTTATGAACGCCAAGAACACCACCCTTGTTAACCACCTACGACAACCACGGAAACCTACCACCTTATACCATCGAAACCCCACCATCGACTACTCAAACCCACTACAAACCATCACCACAACCACCACGATCACCATATCTTTCTCCCTCGTTAACAACCCATCATCACCTTCTTTCGTTACCATTAATCACCACTGCACAATCACCTCCATGAACACCACCTTGAGATAACCTCTACCGAATCTTGGTTGCTCCAGTTACTGTTATCTGGTCTCAGTTACAATCGCTAACAAACGCACACATCTATCGAATGTGTATTTTTTTTTAAAAACATGGAAGGTTATAATAATAAGATGATGGAACAAGTGAGGGACATATTGGCCGACAAAAGAAAAAGCTTAACCAGTCGTTGTACCTAACGCTGTATTGCAAATCTTTTTCATATATATGATTTCATTTTTTTAAACCCCACTTGCGAATAAACTATCATATATATCCCATACATGTACTCGAATGGTTGGGCCAGAGATCACAAAATTTGTTTGATGACGGGCTTGAGTTAATTGTTGGGCCGATTGAAGAATATAATTGGGCCGTGAACCGAAGGCCTGTTTAGGTGTTTGTTTTGGCCGAGAGTTCTGTTCAAGTAGAGCAACGTGTGTATTTTTTTTAGATGATGGTGTTAGCGAGATCGTGATAATGGTTTCTGTTAATTTAAAACACCAAAACCAGGATTTAACCACTTCTGTTTAATACTTAAACTCAATGATTAAATTCAAAAATATAATCGCTTTGGCCTCTGGATGAATTAAACTATGAAGAAGATGAAATAATGATTAAATGAGTTAAATTTAAATGGTATGGGAGTAAAACAGAAAAACTGAAATGGCGTATGGGTTTAGAGTGTTGATGGGTTATCAGGAGGTCTCGGGTTCGAGACCCGGTTGAGACATCTCTTTTTATTCTTAATATTGGAGGTAGTTCTCATATTTCAATTTGATTATTATTATTATTATTATTATTAAAATTATTATTATTATTATTAAGATTATTATTATTATTAAAATTATTATTATTATTATTGAGATTATTATTATTATTATTAAAATTATTATTATTATTAAAATTTTCATTATTATTAAATTATCATTTTAATTATTATTATTATTATTAACAATATTTCTAAATACATATGAAAATAATTGATACATAATACTACATAAAATATTAAATAGACATTAACATTTATTATATAAGTATTATATAATTAATAGGTGAAATTATTTGACTTCAATTATGTGTTAATATATATATACGTGATATAGGTTCGTGAATCCGAGGTCAACCCTACACTTGTTCAATGATGTTATATGTATTTTTACTACAAAATACAGTATGGTGAGTATATAGTCCCTTTTAAACTTTAAATATTTTGGGCTGAGAATACATGCGCTGTTTTTATAAATGATTTACGTTATGGACACAAGTGATTAAAAATGATATTCTGCGGATTGATGTGCTAGGTAATTTAGTTATATGTTATAATAGCATGTAAGCGCGAATCCTAAAGATAGATCTATCGGGTTTAACACCCCCATCCAGTAGGCTGCACTAGACATAAGAACTAGTGGGCGGATGTTTAGTACTTCGAGGATTATTTATACACTTGCGAGTGTACATATCCATCTTTGCGAAGATGACTTATTATATTATTGTTAAGGTTGGTTACTGAGGCCTCAACATAAGCAGAATGATTTTATACACTTGCGGGTGTATTATATTTTTATATATGAAATCTTGTGGTCCATAGTTATAACACTGCTAGCATCAAACCTATATATCTCACCAACTTTATGTTGACATTTTAAAGCATGTTATTCTCAGGTACGAATTAAGCCTTCCGCTGTGCATAAACTCATGTTAAGGACATTACTTGGATTCGATCATCGCGATGGGACCAACTGTTGAAGATTCCATCCGGGAGGATTAGTCGCGGACGCTTCATTAAGCAAACCACACTAATAATATTATACAAAACATTATATGATCCCATGGTTTAATACGGCAGCGCATCGTTTGGTCTATTTTCTAGGACGTTTAGGTTCAAAGAATCGCTTAACGCTTATCCTGGCTGTCTGCCTATATTTTGGCGGTGTCTTCCTATATTTTGGCTGTGGGGCTGAAGAACTGGATGCCGGGATAGAACGAATAGGAATAGCGGGAATAGGGGTGGTAGTGTCTAGTGGAGTTGGTGCCACATCATCCTCACTAAACTCGGGATTTGAATTTTCTAATTCATTAGCCTTTCGTTTCTTTCCTAGTTCGAACTTGTCTTTTGTAATTTCCTGTATTTCTTCCTCGGGTTCACTTTCCTCCTCGAGTTCACTTTCCTCCTCGGGTTCACTTTCCTCCTCGGGTTCACTTTCCGTGTTCTCTATAGTCGGTTCATCCGGAATTTGTGAGTCTTCCCCAAAGATATTATTTTCGTCATCGGATAGGTTAATGACTGGAACACCATCTGAAGATTCTGGTTCGGAGTCGCTGAATGTGATAACAAGTTTTGAGCCCGACATCTATCACACAACAACTAACCCATTAGTACTACATAATATTTACATATAAATTTTAACCAACAATGATAAGCAATGGTTTTTAAATCAGACCCGGTCAAAGTCCAGACTTACTAATGTATCCTAACGACTTATCAGTTAGACACACTAATGCAAACCTGGTTCGCTAAGACCACTGCTCTGATACCACATGTCATAACCCGTCCTTAACCATAAGAACGAGTTAGATAACGTATGATTTCATTGCGAGGTATTGACCTCTATATGCGACATTTTTAAAAGAACAACTGCATTTATTTTACATTACAAACCATAACTCTTATTTTAATACAAGCTTTAGACAATAAAAAGATGATTATCGTTTAGCGATAATCTTAGACTTACAAACATTACATGTGATGATAACAATACGATTTCTAGCATATTTTACATTACAAATCCTCCGGTATGCAGTTTTATTTTTGACACAAATATGCATACTCAAGATCTTGTTTAAATTCAACATGTTGCAGCGGAAGCTTCTAATTATCACCTGAGAATGAACATGCTTAAAACGTCAACATAAAGTTGGTGAGATATAGGTTTAATGCCGGCAGCAATATATATATATAGACCACAAGATTTCATATATAAACATTTTAATAAAAATATTCTAAGTGGTTGAGCACTTGGTAACCATACTTAACATTTAATCACGTCGCATATTCCCTTTATTATGAAATCTTACTACACCGTACCAAGTGTAGTCACGAAACGAAGTACTGTGCAACCGTTGAATACTGGTCGTCCAGTCCGGTTGGGGTTGTCAGGCCCGATAGATCTATCAACAGGATTCGCGTTTACAATACCGCGGTAAATAGTAGTTACCAAGCTACAGGGAAGTATGCCAGTGGTACAACTCAACGTAGAATATATTTTTCAGTTACTTGTGTCCATATCGGAAAACATAAAATACATGTATTCTCATCCCGAAATATTTAGAGTTTAAAAGTGGGACTATATACTCACTTTTGCCTTGAAGATATATATATATTTTGACTTGGTCTCCGGTTGATATCACGAACCTATCCATATATAATATATATCAATATATTTTCATTTTAAACAATCGTCACGTATATATACTTGTAATACTTTTAATGTCTTCTTAGTCCGTAGTTAGCAATTCAATTTTAATGGTTCATATTTAGGTGTTAAATAAATAAATAAACCCCCAATGAAATAAATAAAACCCCCATCGTATTCGTATTGGTCGGGATTAATCTTGACCCACGGTACCGGTGTTGTCAAATGACGTGTTGCGTACATAAAGTACCGGTGTTGTCAAATGACGTGTTGCGTACAATCGTGGGATCTTATGATTAATCTTCTCGTATTGTTTACGGGTGATCCTGAAATATATAAAATTAAATTATGAGTACATATATATAAAATATCATGTTATTTTAGAAAGATGTGATTTATTAAATTTTTCTCCAATTATTTTCGTGGCTAAACTAGTTTTGGATATCCGATTTTGTTTTGGTCATAGTTTCTTCGTTACAACTCCGTTTTCGTTGGTTCAACTTGCCACTTCCTTGGATCGAGTCCCTCTTTAAGAATATGAACTGTAAATACCTTAGTTTGTATTCGAAATCACAGGTCATAGGTCAAACTTTGGTGAAACTTATGAAGTTAATCATTTTCCATCATATAAACAACCTTAAATGATTATTTTTCTAAAAATACTTATACTTTGAGTTAAATCATGAAATTTTTATGTGTTATCATATTCATAGTAAATATCAATTTTCCAGAAAATAAGCCTCCAACTCAAAGTTCAAGATAGTTTTTAATTATCCAACCCAAAACAGCCCCCGGTTGCACTCCGACGTCGTAAATTCAGTTTTTAAGGTGTTCTTTGAAAAACCAAGTTTTACCTTGTTAAGTTAGCATATATTTATGATATATTACAGGTCTTGAAGTATTTTAAAAGTTAAGTTAGAAGGATCTATTTAGTTTGCAAACAAGTTTGAAATCATTCAAACTATGTTCTTGTTGTTAAAATTTTATACCATATAATAAGATAGCTATATATATATGAATCGAATAAGGTTATGAACAAAGTTACTACCTCAAGTTACTTGGACAAGATTGCTGTAAAAGAGGAGTAAAAACCTAGAACCAAAAGAGTGGTGGAGTTGGATGAAAGATTGGAAGTAAACTTGTGTTCTTGGAAGGATTCTTGAAGTGTTTTTGTAAGGGTTTTCTTATGGTGTTTAAGTGATGTTCTTGAAGCTAGATTTTCATGGTGATGGGCTGAGATGGTTAAGGTGTTTAAGGGTTATGAAAGGGTGTTCCTAACAAGCAAAATGATGTAGCAAAGTTGAAGATGGATGGAGTACTTAAGGTGGTGGTGGTGGCGTGAATGATGAGGAACAAAGACATGATCTTTGTTGTATTTTTGTGTAATAATTCATGCATGCATCCAAACTCTAATTACCTCTCATCTAGGGCAGTAATAATGGCTAGTTAGGTGGTGATTTGATGTGTATATAATAATAGTAGATACGTATAGAAGCTAGGTATGATACGAGTACATATACTCTAGATATACGTATAGAAATCTTGTGAAAAATGGAATGAGAATTCAAATATAGCTATCTTTTATGAATACACTTATATTGTTTTATGTATTTAAGTCCTTAAAAAGTGATTAAATACATTATATATACGATATATGTATAAACATTATAGGTCATAAGTATTTATATCAAAAAACGTTACGTATGGTTATTGTTTTGAAAACTTAAGTTAGTAGTTTCAAAATATACTTATAACTTATTGTTATTAATACAAAATGAGATATTAAAACATCCATAAATCATGTTAAATATGTATATATACATATATATACACAAACGTATAATTATCATATATTATATAGTTCGTGATATCATCGGTCAAACTAGACGGTCAAACGTTGTGTAAAACTCTTTTCAAAAACATAAGCCTCAACAATTTGGATTGCTTATCATGTTGGTAAGGTTTAATTTATGTAAATATTAATCTTATAAGTATAAATTGATCGAAAAAGTCCGGGTCATTACAGTTTGGCAAGGGTAAATAAAGGGTTAAGTGGTTACCAGGTGGCTCACGGAAAATGGAATAATATTTTTATATGTTTTCGAGCATATAATTTTGTGGTCCAAAAAGGGGGTTTTTATGTTTTCAAACATAAATTTTTATGGTTTAAATTAAATATTGTTTGCAATATTAAACCTATAATTCACTCAACATTTTTGTTGACAGTTACTCGCATGTTTTATTCTCATGTTCTTGATTGATTGCTTCCGCTGTGCTTAGAGAGTCTGCATATTTATGATGGCAACTTTTGTTATACATTAACTTGCATTCTATTTTGATACATTTAATAGTGGGTGTTGTTGACCTTGTTTTGGTCAACTTTTGATTAAGTAATAATGTATGATTTTTCTAAACTTACATATTTTGGTAGGTTTCCTTTATAGGAAATCATTTTTAAATAAATAATGCAAGGTTATTTATCAAATTCATATAGAGTTATGATCAAGCTGTGGGACCAAGATAACGATGGTCGTCAAGTGTACTTTGACGGGTCGTTTCAGTAATCATCTTCTCAGGAGGATTATTGGCCCTATCACTAGAGGAAGGAACCATCGGATAATCTATGATTTCTATGCTCTCTGCATAACTGGTCTATTTCAGCTTCGGTGATGCTGGAAGGAATATTACTCACATCGCGATTATCTTTCTGGGAAGAAGTGCTGCTGGATTCGGCCATGGTAGTGCACCAAATAAAACAATACAGACAGAGAAGAAGAATAAGTGAGAACTGACCTTGCATAAATTAATCGCTATACGAGTAATTGTAGATATCTTCAAAGCAAATGATCAGTTTTAGAAAAAGGAAAATTGAAAGGGGAACGGATTATTTATAATCAAATTGGTGGACGAGGAAAGGATGTGATCGAGCCACGTGTATAAACCAGATTATTTGGGCAACAATTTAAATTTCAAAAACAAATCAAAAAGGTTTTTTGGGGAAAATTCATAATTAGGAACATGATGTCAACACAGAAAAACAGACGGCTACAGCAGTTTTTTGTCTTCGAGGAAAAATGCATCTTTTATTTTTAGTTTAATGACTTTATTTTTTATAAAAATAAAGACATTAAACTGGGGGGACTTAATGGTGTATCATAGAGGATACACGTATAATAACACTATTTTATACAGAAAAATGGATCAAAGAGCACAAAAAATAACAATATTTGGCAATTTTTAGCATTTGTCGCTCAGCGTTCAGTAGGCCATCCAGCGTCATGCATAAGCCCTGTAGGTAGCTTCTATGCTTAAGCCCTTATACTAGGTGCGTGAGTAGCACGCAGCCACATCAGCCACCTCAAAGTCGGTTCCGGATATCTCGCACAAAAATTTAATCAGTGATTGACACGTGTACTGTGATGACCCGGGAATTTCTGACCAAATTTAAACCTGAATCTTATTTGATTTCGATACGATAAGCAAAGTCTGTAATGTTGAGTATCAAAAACTTTTGAACTTTGTTCATGTAATAATTTAAACCTTTGACAATTCCCGACGATTCACGAACAATTGTGTGTAAATAAATATGTAAATATAAATGTAAGTATATATATAATAATAATTGGAAAGAATAAAATATAATATAAACATTTAAGTTAAATATGTAAAATAAGATATAAAATAATTAAACTGATTCTAAATATGTATATAGGACTTTTTATACATAGCTGATATTGTATGTATATACTAATAAATATAAAATATATAAATATTGACAAATCAAATATAAATTCTATGGATAATTATTATTATATTGTTGTAAGATATAAATTAAATGCTCAAAATATGTTGTTATGTATATATGTATATATATATATCTTAAAGAGGACATATGTAATATTATTATATTAAATTTAATTACAAGTTGAATATAATTGTTATATTAATGTTATTATATTACTTTCATTATCAATTTTGATATCTGTATTATTAATAGATTAGTTTAATATATAATTTTATATATATATATATATATATATATATATATATATATATATATATATATATATATATATATATATATGAAATTCGATATGTATAAATTGTTATATCAATATTATTATAGTAATGTTAATATCAATATACAATTATTTAATATAATAGATAAGTTAATACATTTAATTTATCATTAAAATTAGTAGTAAAATTATAATTTTAAGTTATTATGATTATTTGTTATTATTATCTTTATCAACAATATTATTATTATTATTAATATTAATAGTATTATTATTATCATTAATATAATTATTATTAATTAGTATTATTATTATTAATAATTTAATATTATATATATTATATGTAAATAAATAAACGAGTATATACTTCATATCAGCTTTGTTTTCTTCTTCTATTTCTTTCTGATTCGTGACTCTAGGTAGACCTATACATCAACTCCACAACAAACAAATCAATCATCTATTATTCTCTACTTCTATCCTTCGATTCTTCCATCTTTAATATCAATTATCATTTATAATCGCTATTGTCGAGGGAATTAAACAGAAAAGAGGTAGAAACATTTGCGTACGTGATGGGTTCCAAGCAATAGCTCAACTTTCGATCAATTATTAAAATCTAAGAACGCGGAGGTGTTAGGAATTACATACTTAAACTACCTGTAAGTTTTCAAACATTAATTCTTTCAATTAAGCTTAAATTTTGAAGTCAAAGTTAATTACAAAAAAAGTCAACAGAATGATTATTCATGAAATTTGAATTCTAGTTGATGTTTTCGGATTAATTAAAGATTTATAAAGATTCTAGGAACGATTTTGAGTCTATCTCATGTTGTAATTATTAACTATTACGGTCTAGAATTCAAAATCAAATGTTGAGTTGTCTTCGCGTTTTCAACTACACAGACACTTCTGTATTTTTTTATTTATTTACTTATTTATCTGTTAATTTAAATCCTCATGAATCCATTGTGTTTTGATTAATTATCCTAAAACCGTTTAGATGGTCAGTAGTTGTGTTGAACTGACAATTGGGTCGTGAGGTTTGGGTGAAGAAGAAGAAGAAATAGGAACAAAAAAATAAGAAGGATTGAATATATGAGAGTTCTGATAAAATTTAGAAAATAAGCAGCAGAGCAGTGGTCGTGGGTGTTGGGGTGGTAGCAAGAGGTCACGGGTTCGAGCCCGATATGGGGCTATTCTTTTTACAGAAGTTCTTAAAAGGGTATAAAGCTTTTATTTTGTTATGTCTATTATTATTATTATGATTATTATTGTTATTAGTATCATACTTACAATTATTATTATTATTACCATATTAAGCATTATAATTATTACTATCATTAATATTAATATTAGTATTTAGTATAAGTATTAATTATATATGTATAATTATTATTAATTTTATCATTTAAAGTATCGTTATTAATATGATTATTAAGATTGTTGTTATTACTAGTATTATAATTATTATTGTTAATAACATCATATTTATATTTACAAGTAATAGAAATGTCATTAACATTAGTATTTTGTAAGTATTATTGAGATTGTTATAAATTGTACCCTTTAAATATTATTATTATTATTATTATTATTATTATTATTATTATTATTATTATTATTATTATTATTATTATTATTATTATTATTATTATTATTATTATTATTATTATTATTATTATTATTATGATTATGATTATGAATATTAATATTAGTACTATTATGAAAATAATAAAACTTATTAGTTTTTTCGTTAATATTAGTATTAGTATCATTTTAAAATTTTTAGTATTATTAATATTGACGTAAGTATTATTATTAATATTGGGATTTCCGTTAATATGAATATCAGTAACAAGTACTATTATTATTAAAAATTAATATAATTATTACTAAAAGTATCATTTCTTTAAATCTATATTTTTATAAAAACTATTATAAATACTATCAATAATATTATTAGTACTATGAAAATTATTATTATTACGAGTATAATTATTCTAGTGTTATTATAATTAGTATTTTTGTAAACAAAAGAGTAATTACATAAAAGTATATTTAATATACATAACTCAACTATATTAATATTTTTTATATACAAAATGAATACATTTGATTAAATAATGAAATATATATAAGTTAATAATATAAAAGTTAAATCACTAATAGTAAATACATATATATTTGTTCGATTACAATTATGTATATTAATAAATATACAAATGATATAGGTTCATAAATCCGAGGCCAACCCTGCATTGTTCAATATAGTCATATGTATTTTTACTACAAAATACATTAGGTGAGTTTCATTTGCCTTTTTACCCTTTATATTTTTGGGCTGCGAATACATGCGCAATTTTTATAAATGTTTTACGAAATAGACACAAGTAATCGAAACTGCATTATATGGTGGAATGATCGAAGCCGAATATGCCCCTTTTAGCTTGGTAGTCTATGAATTAGGGAACATCACTAATTTTGAGAATTAGTGCACGCCTAATTGACGCGAATCCTAAAGATAGATCTATGGGCCCGACGAACCCCATCCAAAGTACCGGATGCTTTAGTACTTTGATGTTGTTTTATATCATGTCCGAAGGATTTCCCGGAATGATAGGGGATATTATTATATGCATCTTGTTAATGTCAGTTACCAGGTGTTCAATCCATATGAATGATATTTTTGTCTCTATGCATGGGACGTATATTTATGAGAAATGAAAATCTTGTGGTTTATTAAAATGATGCAAATGATTATTTATGTTAAACTAATGAACTCACCAACCTTTTGGTTGACACTTTAAATCATGTTTATTCTCAGGTATGAAAGAAATCTTTCACTGTGCATTTGCTCACTTTAAAGATATTACTTGGAGTCATTCATGGCATATTTTAAAAGACGTTGCATTCGAGTCGTTGAGTTCATCAAGATTATTATTAAGTCAATTATAGTTAGATATATTATGAAATGGTATGCATGCCGTCAACTTTCGATGTAATGAAAGATTGTCTTTTCAAAAATGAATGCAATGTTTATAAAATGTATCATATAGAGGTCAAGTACCTCGTGATGTAATCAACTGTTGTGAATTGTTTATAATCGATATGGACTTCGTACGGATGGATTAGGAAGGGTCGCTTTAGTTGGTATCAGAGCGGTGGTCTTAGCGAACCAGGTCTGCATTAGTGCGTCTAACTGATAAGTCGATAGGATGCATTAGTGAGTCTGGACTTCGACCGTATCTGCATGTCAAAAGTTTTGCTTAACATTTCTAGTCGGAAATCATCTGCTTATCATCCTTAGAAAATTACCTGCTTATCATTATTAGTTTAGACATGTCTTGCTACATTAATTGCATGAGTAGTGTATAGACAAAAATTCATATCTTAGCGTATCTGCTAAATCATATCTTATCGTATCTGTTACTTTAAACTTTGCCTGACATATCCCGCAAATTCCTCCGTAATCTACAAAATCGTTTGATCTATATATATAGATATCCTATGTAAATAGAATACCACCCGATAGCTGGAAAAATCACTTTATATCGAAAAGTCCTTTATCCAATTGTACGAAATGGAATTCGTCGTTAGTTCAAGTCACTCGAATTCCGAAATAGAATCTCACTCAAGCGCCGAAAGCAGTGTGACCGGAATGGATCAACCAATCAGTCATCACCTATTCTGGATGAATTGGGGATGGGTTCGTAGCCTCCTCAATCATTGGAGACAAGAAGAAGGCAATCCTTTCCATCCACCACATTGCCCTCTTGACAAAGAACCTGAAGCACTTACCGGCGAACCTGTCTGAAACACCATTTTCTCTCTCATTTCCAGAGTATCTACTCACGATTATATAATACATCAAATTCTAGATTTTATTTATCCGCTCGTACGAACCGACAATCACCCCGGTGTAATAGAAGAAGTCCACGAGCTTCGGGATAGGGTAGTGGCTTTGGAGAATATGGTGCAATGGTTACAAACACCAGCACCAGCACCAGCAGCATAACCAGTACCATCATCATCAATGCCAACAGTACCATTACCCCCTCCAACCACAACCGCGTCGTAAACCTCAACTTTACAATCTATCCCACGAGCACTCATGTCATACGCTCTATAGACATCAAGGAATACCAATAACAACAAACGATGAAGTATTGATTCATAACTTCATTAAAGAAACCTTCTGCAGCGATTATATAATCTCTAAAGTCTTATAGATTATCTATTCTAACCCTAACCAGAAATCAGGTGAGTGAACCAAAATGATAGAAGGAAGAGTAGAAACCCTGACAAGAATGTTGCATGATTCGCAAGATAGACTTGTTTTACTAGCAGCATCAACAGTACCGTTAACATCACCAGCACATTTAGTGCCATCAGCATCGTCAGAATCAGCAACACCTATAACATCAAAAGCTCCGTCAGTTCAAGAATCACCGTGGACACCATTACGAATCAATAACACAAACCTTGTATCAACGAGTTATGAAGTATTAACTCATTGCCACTGAAGAATTTATATGTATATCTTATATATATAAAATTTTAAACCATAATAAATCTTTCCGTACTAAGCTATTATGTGTGAATCTTAACTACTCGGTTAATTCATACTACTAATATGCTATAATGTACATCCTTCGACAACGACTTAACCATTGTTAACTACAATCTCTGTTTCAATTTAATGAATTCCATTTCATAATAATCAAGCGTATTATTCAAATATATGTTTGATTTTGCACTTTCATCATCGATGTACTCGAAACTTTTCAGATAACATCATTCGTATCTTGCGAAGTTAACAAGAATTTCACGAATACCAACATCTCGCAAAGTATAAATTCATAATATTATTGAAGAAATACTCCGTAAAAGTGATGTAATTTCTAAAGTTTTTAGAGATTATACAATTCTAGTTGCAACCGTAAATCAAATGAGTTTAATATTAACTCATTAAATCTATATTACATCTGAAAAAAATATATATGTAAGTATATTTTCATAAAGATTGTAATTAAAAATTCTTTTGTACGAACTGTTAATGGTGAAAATATTTTAACTGGTAGGTAATACCCGAGGAATATTCAGATTTCACATTAATAAGTTACACTGTACATTCTTCGAAGCTGATTCAACAGTCGTTTACTATCCTATTTATATCCACCGATATGCAAATCCGTTCACCACAGAATAACCATTTTCAACCAATTTCATATTTGGATTTTGATTTATCAGAATCCAACAAGTGGCATAATGAAGAAAACATTTGACAAAATAAAATTTGTTAAAAACAAACAAATTAACTATGAGAAATTTTGTTAAGAATCCAGGCTAACTGTTCCTAGCTAACTGTTCCTATCTAACTGATCACATTTTATTTATCGCAATTTACATTCTCGCAATTTTATTTATCGACATTTAATTTCTGTATTTATTTTACGCACTTTAAATATCGGGACACGTATACAAGGTTTTGACATATCATATATATATATATATATATATATATATATATATATATATATATATATATATATATATATATATATATATATATATATATATATATATATATATATATATATTATTTGGAATAACCATAGACACTCTATATGCAGTAATGATCGAGTTCTCTATACAGGGTTGAGGTTGATTCTATAATAATATATATACTTTGAGTTGTGATCGAGTCTGAGACATGTACACGGGACACGATATGTATTAATTAATTCGAATATTATATATTAAACTATATATGAATTATTGGACTGTTAACTGTGGACTATCGACTGTAGACTAATAACATTGGACAATTAAAATGAATTAAAATATTGATTAAAACATATGAAACTAAATAATTCTTCAAGTTTGCCACTTGATTTCATCTTAAACCTCATTTGTATCTTGATGATTACAATCTGCGTTCAAACCCTTCATGATTCTTGAAAACACCTCAATCTAGAGGATGAACCAACCGCACTTCATCTACGGAAAAAAAGATTGATGTATATAGTTCTGCACCTGAAAACACTCAGAACCTGAGTAAACGTTTAACACGTATCTGTACTAGTTCCTTTGGCGTTGTTATTACCGAAATTAACTTTGCAATCCCTTTCCAAAGTAGTCAATTGTGTCACAGCTTCAACAAATCAATTTTGACTTTTCGTTCGAAATAACCTTATTATGATCTTGATATATATGCGTACTCTTTTATTGGTACCGGGGAACCTTTTATATTTCATCTTATTACCAACAGACGTACCAGCAACCTCGTTGCTCTTTGGCTTAAATCCCTCCGACAAATCACTACATTTATCTATTGAAGTCTCATCATATTCTCATCCGCATCTGGTAACGAGAATTGCCATACCAATTACTGAGAATCAGCAATCAGTATTTCGAATCTCGCAGCGTTTCTACATCAACATTTATATGTATACATATAACATTTATCTCTTAAAAATTATGATCTTCCATTCTAAAATTGTGAAAAGCACCCAGCCTACAAATCAATACATTGAACTTTGAAAAAGCTGAATGAAGCAGTAGAAACTGTAGACAACCGTAAACGACCTTAATCGTCGAAAGTTTGATGATAAAGAATAGTATGTTGGAAAAGCTCAGAAAAGTTGGAACTGGAAAACTGATTGAGCAAACTACGAAGGAGTCTCTGAATAAAACACAAGGACTAAACTTGTACATTAAGAATCCTGATGATTCTATTTCTGATAAAATCTTTAGCGAATACCTTGCTTCTGACTCCAAACTCTTGCGGACAAATATTCTTCACCATCCTTCGATATTAGAAATTCCAAGATATCATCGTATCTTTCATAATAAATATCCTCCATATTTCTGAAGATGTTTTCATAACTTTTCTTATACGAAATCATTAACCTTTTCATGCTATCAGTGTTACATCATATAGAAACTGTTAGTTTCTATATTCTGTAAACTTTCGAGCTTAAAATATGAATGTTATGGAAGTAATGTTGGGAACTGATGCAAGAGTTAGTATAATATAATGACACTTGATCAACGTGATTATATTACAGTAAGTCATGCTGAGTTTCTAATGGAAAGTGATAATTCACAGACTATAACGTCATCTTGTGCCATGTTACACGACTCTTGTATTCTATTTAACCTCAAAAATATCAAGAAAATATTTTCTTGATAATTCGGTCTTTTCCGGATATTCTGGTAATTTGACAAATTAAATCATGCTACTACTTTTCCTTTCTACCTGGTATATTATGATAATTCGAAACTCCATACCTACGAATTCTGGACCATTACTTGCGAAAAGAAAACAAAAGCATGAAGCTCCAAAATAGAAAGGGAGTATAAATCGCAGCAAATAAGAGAGAGCATTAACTATGAATAATAATGATTATAGAAGATGGAAGTAGGGACTCCAAAATATAAGAGAGAATATAATGCCGGATAACAACACATAAATTACAAACTGTGGATATTAATACGAATAGCAATATTAAGACACGGTATAATTAAGAATAGTATCACCCAAGGTAATAGTGAAAGTAAACAGATTTTTCTGGTGGAAAAATTGAAAAGAGGGATGACAGAAATGATAATTAGGAAAATATTAGGAATTAGAACTGGACTAAGTATTTTCAAAATCTTTTGGATGTAAGAACTAAGAAAGAAAGTATAGGAATGATGAGAATAATGGAACGGAGGAGTTTAATTTATAATAGAAATATCAGACAGAGTAATCGAGGTAGATCACCATATTTAATTATAGAAATCTTAATCTCCTTATTTGCCGAAGAATCAAATCTCTCTGATTTTGAAGATTTTCTTTAAATCCCTCGAATTCCGGAATTCAACCAAGACGACGTCAAAAGTTAAAACGAAACTTCATTTATTCATTTCACTCTTTTGTAATAGCTTCATTCGTGCTCTTCGAATAATCGAATTATTTTATCGGTATTATTCAATAATGATAAAACTCTATTTATCAGCTCATATTCGTCAGGAAAACATATTTATTGTTAGCCATGATGACCTCACTCAAATTTCGAGACGAAATTTCTTTAACGGGTAGGTACTGTGATGACCCACGAATTTCTGACCAAATTTAAACCTGAATCTTATTTGATTTCGATACAATAAGCAAAGTCTGTAATGTTGAGTCTCAAAAACTTTTGAACTTTGTTCATGTAATAATTTAAACCTTTGAGAATTCCCGACGATTCATGAACAATTGTGTATAAATAAATATGTAAATATAAATGTAAGTATATATATAATAATAATTGGAAAGAATAAAATATAATATAAACATTTAAGTTAAATATGTAAAATAAGATATAAAATAATTAAATTGATTCTAAATATGTATATAGGACTTTTTATACATAGCTGATATTGTATGTATATAGTAATAAATATAAAATATATAAATATTGAAAAATCAAATATAAATTCTATGGATAATTATTATTATATTGTTGTAAGATATAAATTAAATCCTCAAAATATGTTGTTATGTATATATGTATATATATATATATATCTTAAAAGGACATATGTAATATTATTATATTAAATTTAATTACAAGTTGAATTTAATTGTTATATTAATGTTATTATATTACTTTCATTATCAATTTTGATATCTGTATTATTAATAGATTAGTTTAATATATAATTTTATATATATATATATATATATATATATATATATATATATATATATATATATATATATATATATATATATATATATATATATATATATATATGAAATTCGATATGTATAAATTGTTATATCAATATTATTATAGTAATGTTAATATCAATATACAATATTTAATATAATAGATAAGTTAATACATTTAATTTATCATTAAAATTAGTAGTAAATTTATAATTTTAAGTTATTATGATTATTTGTTATTATTATCTTTATCAACAATATTATTATTATTAATATTAATAGTATTATTATTATCATTAATATAATTATTATTAATTAGTATTATTATTATTAATATTATTATTAATTTAATAATATATATATTATATGTAAATAAATAAATGAGTATATACTTCCAATCAGCTTTGTTTTCTTCTTCTACTTCTTTCTGATCCGTGACTCTAGGTCGACCCATACATCAACTCCGCAACAAGTAAATCAATCATCTATTATTCTCTGCTTCTATCCTTCGATTCTTCCATATTTAATATCAATTATCATTTATAATCGCTATTGTCTAGGGAATTAAACAGAAAAGAGGCAGAAAGATTTGCGTACGTGATGGGTTCCAAGCAATAGCGCAACTTTCGATCAATTATTAAAATCTAAGAACGCAGAGGTGTTAGGAATTACATACTTAAACTACCTGTAAGTTTTCAAACATTAATTCTTTCAATTGTGCTTAAATTTTGAAGTCAAAGTTAATTACAAAAAAGTCAACAGAATGATTATTCATGAAATTTGAATTCTAGTTGATGTTTTCGGATGAATTAAAGATTTATAAAGATTCTAGGAACGATTTTGAGTCTATCTCATGTTGTAATTATTAACTATTACGGTCTAGAATTCAAAATCAAATGTTGAGTTGTCTTCGCGTTTTCAACTACACAGACACTTCTGTATTATTTTTATTTATTTACTTATTTATCTGTTAATTTAAATCCTCATGAATCCATTGTGTTTTGATTAATTATCCTAAAACCGTTTAGATGGTCAGTAGTTGTGTTGAACTGAAAATTGGGTCGTGAGGTTTGGGTGAAGAAGAAGAAGAAATAGGAACAAAAAAGAAGAAGGATTGAATATATGAGAGTTCTGATAAAATTCAGAAAATAAGTAGCAGAGCAGTGGTCGTGGGTGTTGGGGTGGTAGCAAGAGGTCACGGGTTCGAGCCCGGTATGAGGCTATTCTTTTTACAGAAGTTCTTAAAAGGGTATAAAGCTTTTATTTTGTTATTTCTATTATTATTATGATTATTATTAATGTTATTATTATGATGATAAGTTATTATTCTTATTATTATGATTATTATTGTTATTAGTATCAGACTTACAATTATTATTATTATTACCATATTATTAAGCATTATAATTATTACTATCATTAATATTAATATTAGTATTTAGTATAAGTATTAATTATATATGTATAATTATTATTAATTTTATTATTTAAAGTATCGTTATTAATATGATTATTAAGATTGTTGTTATTACTAGTATTATAATTATTATTGTTAATAACATCATATTTATATTTACAAGTATTAGAAATGTCATTAACATTAGTATTTTGTAAGTATTATTGAGATTGTTATAAACTGTACCCTTTAAATATTATTATTATTATTATTATTATTATTATTATTATTATTATTATTATTATTATTATTATTATTATTATTATTATTATTATTATTATTATTATTATTATGAATATTAATATTAGTACTATTATGAAAATAATAAAACTTATTTGTATTTTCGTTAATATTAGTATTATTATCATTTTAAACTTTTTAGTATTATTAATATTGACGTAAATATTATTATTAATATTGGCATTTCCTTTAATATGAATATCAGTAACAAGTACTATTATTATTAAAAATTAATATAATTATTACTAAAAGTATCATTTCTTTAAATCTATATTTTTATAAAAACTATTATAAATACTATCAATAAT